>NW_022985009.1:1148163-1206218 GCF_010015815.1 Dothidotthia symphoricarpi CBS 119687
TGGGGGGGTGGTGTGGGGGGGAAGGGGGAGGGGGTGAAGATGGAGGGAAGGCGGGTGGAGAGGGAGGTGGAGCCTGGGAGTACGCCTTGGTAGGGAGGGGTTATGAGGAGTGAGGTTGTGGTGTAGTGAGGGTATTTGAAGTATGGGGATGTGGAACTGCTCACGATGGACTATACTGCTGTAGAGATGTATGGACACAAGGAAGAGATGAGATGTTTTGATATGATGGTATAAAGTTCTTTGATAATGTATATATCGTAACGCAACGTAACAGTGGTATCATGCAAGCACAAAACGCCGACCCAGATGCAAGAAAGACAATAACCTCTCCATAAACAAACGAAAAAGACAAAAGAAAAGACTGTCCAACGCCAGCGCTAACCTGTCAAACATTACAGCAATCAGTCAGTCAGTTTAGAACTTCTCAGGACTCCGGCAGTCCCTCCTCTCCTCCTCATTGAACCCCGCACGCTCCATCAACTTGGTGAACGTCGTGTTATTCGACGCAGCCGTGAACCTGTTCTCGTGCATAGCCGGGCCGCGGGGCGGCTCGAGGAAGCTGGGTGCGGGCATCAGGACGTCTATTGTTTCCGTGCTCTCGGCACGGGCAGGCGCCGGGCGGTACGACGGACCGGGCACCCTCGTTGTGTCGGAGTTTTGCGTGCGGCTAGTGCGGCGCTGGGAGTGGATGCGCTTTGGGGTTTGGCGGGGGGTTGTGTAGGGGTCGCGATCGCGGCCGGCGCGTACAGTGGCGGCGGCCGGGGCTGCAGGGGAGAAACCAAAGTTCAGGGATGGGGTGCGGTCCCACATACTCTTTATGCGAGGGGTGAGGCCTGTTCCAGTGACGGGCTGCCATGTTGTGTTGGTGTTGGCTTTGTTCTGGATCATGCCTGATGAGGAGTTGGGAGACGGCTGCACTGACTGCGAGCCCCGGCGCATGAAGTCTGTGCGGGCTGCGTGCTGGGGGTCGTAGATGGGGTCGCTGATCTGGCGGGTGACGTGTCCGAAGTCGCCCGAGTATCGGTTGGCTTGGGACTCGCGACGCTTCCTTATCACCCAGAGGAGGCCTAGTGCACCGAGGGCGCCGATGACGATACCCGGGAAGAGGCCAGCGGCAAAGGATTTACCGTCAAAGCCTTGTTGTGTTTGGACAGGCGCGGGACATCCCGAGGTTTGTGATGCAGATGCAGGGAGTGTGGAGGATGGTGTTGCAGACGCGGTGGAGGTCGCGGTTGTGGAAGACGTAGGAGTCGGAGAAGAGGATGTGTCCTTGGAGCACATGCTGCCTTTGCATGAGTAGCCCAGTGGACAGCACTTGTCTCCGCACGTGGGGAGCTCGACGTTTGTTGTGTCAGAAAGATGCACCTGGTTGTCTGGATGCAGAGTAGCATTGAGCTGAGTAACATCGCAGGTTATGGTCTGGACGTAAGCGCAGTCAGAGCCTGCCGGGCAGCAGATGACGGATTGCACGTCGCCGCTGTTGAGAGACATGCATGTTGTGTCTGCTGGGCAGCAGAAGCTGGATGGGAAAGTCCCTCCGCACTGCTGGAGGCCTGTGTTGCCCCCACATGTTGCCGCCTGTCGAGGGAAGAGGCTTGCTGCTTGTGTTGTTGTAATGAGTGATGTGAGGAAGAAGACGGTTGCTATCCTCGAGAGCTTGGAGAGTGACGGTAAGGGTGCCATTGTGGAGGATGTGACACGACCAGAGGGTCAGCGTGAGATTGATCGTCTGAGATTGGACGTCCGAGACTGGGTCGTCTGAGATTGACGCTGGAAAGGTTGGACCTGCAAACCTTGAAGCAGTCTCGAAATGGAATAACAATTTGCGTAGAGAACGGGATTGTCGATCAACGACGAATATAAGACTTGGCTAGATGAGTGAAGGGGCGTGACACAGATGGAGATATAGAGAGACAGAGCTACGAGGGAACGAATATATCAACTACCCATCCAGACATGGTCTGAGAGTCGACCGTCACGGTAACGCTGGCCACGCTGTCGTCGGGCTCTGCTAGACGCAGCCATGTAGTAGCCCATGTTCTGCAAATAGTGCAGATCAAGCGCCGAGTGGACGGCAGTCGCTGAATGGAGCTGTACGCACCAGGCCAGAGCGTAGCAGTGGCAGATGACTCTTTCTAGCTGTGTGGCTATGCGGTTGTGCGGTGTCGAGTGGATGAAACAAACATGCAGGCGCTTAGGTTTGGAGAGTCGCGTATGCACAGCAGGCGATTGGCTGTCGCGATCGAGTTAGCGGCGAGGCTCTCGGAAAAAAGACGGGCGACTGCAACGACATCTAGACAGGCCGTGACCGTTCGTCGACGCGCTCCCTCTCCCAGCACCCCACCGCCATTATGATAGTCCGCTGCCTGGCCCGCCGGCCGCTTGGGTTGCACGCTGTGGCTGCTGCTGCGACGCGGTCGACGAGACCCGCCCTTGCCCGCAGCCTGTACACGGTTGCAACGCTCGACAACCACGTCGAGCTGCAGCGGCAGGGCGTGCCGGGGCTGCTCACGGCCACGGGCTTCAAGGCTGCCTACACCGACTACCAGCAGCTCATGCTGGACGAGCTGAACGAGTCGACGGCTGGTGCGCGCCCTTGAGCCACCCCGCCCGCCGCCCACGCACTAACAGCGCTCACAGGCACGGCGTTTGAGAACCAGGACACCAAGTCGCTCGTCATCGAGTTCGCCCGCGACCCCACGCGCGCCTACGCCTTCAACATTGCCAGCATGGCATTCAACAACCACTTCTTCTTCCGCGGCCTCAACGCCAACCCCGCCGTGCAGTCGCAGCCGTCGTCGGAGCTGTCCATGCAGATCATCAAGGACTTCTCCTCGCTCGACACGCTGCGTGAAACCTTCCTCGCTACTGCAGAGTCCATGTTCGGCCCCGGTTTCATCTGGCTCGTCCAGACAAACGACACCCAGTTCGGCAGTCTGCGCATCATGCCCACCTACCTCGCCGGCTCACCACTATCCGGCGCACACTACAGGCGCCAGTCGCACGACCTCAACACCCACAACCCCGACTCGTACCAGCAGCTGAACAACGTCGGCTCGTTTGGCTCCGCCGCCAAGCAAAACATGGGGCCCAAGAAGCCGCTGGGTGGGATCGACGTCGTGCCGCTGATGTGCGTAAACACGTGGGAGCACGTCTGGCTACACGACTATGGCATCAGGGGGAAGAGGCAGTACCTCGAGGCCTGGTGGGACAGGATAGACTGGGACTTGGTCAGGCAAAACGCCACCCTCACGTCGAGGCAGGATCCGGGCGCAAGACAGTTCCACTATGATTAAAAGAAAAGAAAAGAAACCCCTCGTGTACCTTTTTTGTGTAGAAATACGTGTACAAACATTCTGGGTCGGCATATGGTCATGTCTGCATTGGACGGTGTTTTTTTGTGGCTTGTCATGTGGGTATGATTAAAATGACTTTCGTCTTCATATTCTGCTATGCCTGAAGTATCTTGCGTGGTTGTGCTGATGTCGTCCTAGCGAAAAGCCAGAACATCTATCCATTTCAGATGGTTTGTTCATGCCTGATTCACTGCACGTGCGATTCGTTAAGGAGAGAAGACGAAAGACCAGAGAAGACATGGAAGAAGAAAGCAATGCCTGTCAAGACCGCACCTTCTTCGTGCGAGCCCCACCTTTTCAAAGTTAGCCCCACTACCCCAACGCCAGTCCCGATCGGTCATAGCGTGAAAGAACGCTAGCGCACGCAAAAAATCATATAAGTAGAGGAACGTCCCAAACTCCAAAAAGATATACATACAACAGCGGGGATTCGCCAGTGGTCACCCACCTGACTACTAGTCCGCCGGTACGCTGCTTAAATAGGGCTGAGCGAACGGGAAGCCTTGTTCTCAGCGTCCTATGGTCGTATGTGGAGGATATGTAATGTTGTCAATCCTATAATACTACAATGTTGCTAACAACTAGTGAGATGATGGCTGGGCTGGGTCGTCACCTGGCTCGAGCCTGTTTCTCCGGGACATGCATGATGCTGCTACAGAACCCACTGGATGACGAGAGTGTCTGTTGAGCGATCCGTCATGTACTCGCTCGCGCCATGGACGACGGCGAGGATCAATATGATGGCAAATTCCGGAGCAAGAAGGGGCCCAATAAGGAAATCCCTGACACACAAAGTCATTCTGGTGCATTCGGCCTCTCGTAGCCTGGAATGAATCACCCGAACTTTGTACGTGATAAGGCGGAGGTGAGTAATGAGTATGGCCTAGAGGCGACATCGCCTGTCCCTTAACTCCATGCTTGCGTCGTATGAGTACGATTCCAAGAATGGTCAAGCAGATCACGGTAAGTCCCCCAATGGCTCCTCCCACTATAGGTCCAAGGTTCATTGGCTCTTGGTTGGAAGAAGTAGGGATTGGGCCTGATGTCGACGAGGAATTTATAACAGAGCTGGAGCGCGATGCAGGTACGGAAAATGTTTCTACGACTGTGGCTTTCGGTTGCGAAGCCGAGCTGGTCAAAGAGCTGCTGGGTACAGAGGTGGGACTCGATGGTGTTGTTGTTGCCTCTGCGGCGTTTGGAACCGGGAGAAGTGTATCGGTTCGAGTTTCTGCTCCACAAGCAATGTACTCGTAGGACTGATCAGGGCCGTTGATTAGAAGCACGGTGGAACAAGAACTGTGAGCGTTCGCTAATAAGTTTTAGCTCCAGAAACACTTTCGTCGTCTGACAGGCTATGGAAGGACTGACTATTTTGAGATTATAGCGTATTCATGCTTGCTGTAAGCAGATAGACGCAACACTGTAAGAATCTAGTATAGTAACTCAGTGTAGAAGCTAATACCCAGCCCCTTTGCACACAGTAAACATCAGTGAGAGCACACAGTGATAGTAACAGAGAGCTGATCAACCGTCTCTTAACGACTGACTGCTGAATGTACTAATGCGAACGCGTGTTCGAAAGCCCAGGCAGCTATTGATCGAAGTTTGGTTCGGAAGGAAGGACTGACTATAAAACAGTGGTGATATCCGCTCGATCAGACAGGCGGCCACAACCTTCAGTGCAAGAATGACTGTCCACGCATACTCCAGCTAGACCACAATCCTTTGCTGATATCACGGTTGTTGGACATAATTCCCATAATCCATTTGGGGTGTCCACGCGGCATCCGAGCTCTAATTAAGCGCTCGCTTATCTTTCGGGTTTAGCGAAATTGTGCTTGAAGATAACGGGTGGATCAAGTGTGTCTGCTCGTTGTGGGCAGACGCGCAGCTCTGCATTGAACTTAATATCAAGTGGGCACATTCACTGGGGTCTGCAGTCACCTTTGACTCCTTCGATGTTATATAGGTATCTCTTTGTGAGAACCTTCACCCAACCAACGTTTTTTTTGGCAACTGGAATCGTCCACTTCTTCCATGGCTATCTCAAGAAGCTTGCGATCGCTCTTCAAAGCCATCGCGTTACTTGCAGCGATCTTCCTTCTCATCCTTGGAATCGGTTTCTTCCGGTACAGCGACCGTGTGCTACGGACACAGCCCATTAGCACTGGGAACCTCAGTCCTCCTTCAGCGGGTCGGTATTTCATTGTTCTGATTTCATTGAATGACATGGAGAGCTCACAATTACCAGAGGAATCGGGTAGCGTGCCTATTGCTATTTTGCCCGCCGCAGCTCCGACTGGTCTGCCAAGGAAAGCAAATGACACTCTGCTCGCGCAAGCACCACCATATATCCACGCCATCTTGAATTCATCAGATTCAACATTTGCTCGTCTGGAGTGTCCACAGCCGGACCTTGAGCGTTATGCTTACCTGGGAGACTCACCGGACCAATCTGAAGCGTCGCAGCATCCTAGGTTTTTCTTCGCGCTCGATCTATATCAATGTGTTCACCTACTTCCACGATTGCTCGGTTCAATCATAGAAACAATCAGGTTCCTTGGTCCAGAGAACTGCGTGCTTTCCATCGTAGAAGGCCGATCCGACGACGGCACGTTCGAAGTCCTTGACGAGCTTCGTTCCAGCTTGCAAGCCTTGGGTGTGAAGTACTTCTTCCAAACAAGCGACATCAGTCCCATAGCCCCGGGAACAGACCGTATCGAAGCCCTTGCAGGCCTGCGGAACCTCGCCTTACACGACCTCCTCGCCCACCCAGCGCACTACAACCCAGACACCACCGTCATCTTCCTCAACGACATCGCGCTCTGCATGGAGGACATTTTAGAGCTCCTCCACCAGCGGAAATGGCAAGGCGCCGACCAGACATGTGCCATGGACTGGACGTACGTGGGCGACAACCCGACATTCTACGATGTCTGGATCGCGCGCGGCATGACGGGCGATTTATTCTTCAACATCCCCGACGATGGGAGCTGGGACTTTGCCTGGAATCTCTTCTGGAATGACGACAAGGCGCGCACTCGGCTCGCTGCTGCGAAACCCTTCCAGGTGTTTGCGTGCTGGAACGGTGTCACCGCGTTCACTGCGAAGCCGCTGTTAGACGGGCGCATCAAGTTCAGGGCGAGTGGACCGGGCGAGTGCTTCCAGGGCGAGCCGAAACTGTTTGCGAAGGATATGTGGGCGAACGGACATGGCAGGATTGCAGTCGTGCCGAGTGTGAATGTGGAGTATAGTGATGAGGCGGCAAAGAAGATCAAAGCGCTCAAAGGGTATGTGACGAGTCATGTTGCAAATGAAGGGGACGATGGGAGGATTGAGTGGGAGACGAAGCCACCGGAGAAGGTAAAGTGCATGCCGGATCATCAGCACCAGACTTTTGTTGATTGGGATGAGGGACTGAGGCCGAGATTACCGGAGAAGCAAACAAATAGGACATAGTGCACATTTGTATATAAAAACACCTGTAAGTACAAAGAGTTTGAGTACATCTCCATATTATCTGCGTAATCACCGCGAACGCTTTGTTTACGCTTGATCGTTGCGCAGATGCCAGACATGAGTGATAAGTGTACGACATTCGCTGGTTCTCAACGTCCTATGGTCCTATGGTCGTATGTGAAGGGTATATGTTATTGTTATGTTTAGAACGCTACTTGGCCAATGACCAGTGGACTGCTGGTGAACGTCTTGTCTGGCTCTCGGAAATATGGGCCTTGGGTAGGGTATACGTTATGACGTCCACCTTGTCCAGCTGGATTACAATATCGGTCTGAATGAGGAAGCAATAACTAATCGATGTAGCGGTAGTGGCGATTTCCTTGTCTGCGTTATAGTTAAGAGTGTTAAAGACTGCGATCTTGGACATAGTAAAGTAAAATTATCTTGAATGTCATCTCATTGTCTCATTCAACGACTATCTAATCCTTCTACCTGAGTTTAGCTTTTCCGTCTAGAGTATGACAGAACATGTTCTCTGCCAATTGCAACGCTGCATTGATCGAAAAGGTTACTGAAGGCAGCAAGCTCTTCTAGCGCGCAGCAAGTGGTCGACAACCTCGATATTAGATGAGAAGATAGTCTTGTTATACTGCCTGGGCTATACCTGAGGGTAGCGAAAACTCCAAATTGGTCTTCGAGTAACTAGCTCTTGGTGAAAGAAAAACTTGGCTGTATAACTTTGCGCCCTGTCTCTCATCACATACTGGGTTTACTCTAGTGCAACTGTCTTCAAACTGCTGAACTTCTCAAAGTTATTGCTTGCTGATCTATCCCAACGTATCTGGCTTAGTTTAGCTGTTCTGCATGCCCTCATTTTCCTCTGAATCGTTCAGAATTTCCCAGTCACCAATGTCTTTCTCATCTGCTTCCATGTCTTCAAAAGGGTTCGGCATCGCTGCTAACAATCTTGCCCGGAGCTCTTCAGTGAACAAGGTCTTGTCGTTATAAGCAGAACATTCTTGGAGCGTATATTTCCTTTTCTTTAACGCTTCTCGAATCTCGCGTTGGTGAAGGATGAAGGGTACAGTTCCATGATCCATTCCAGATAGGACATCAAGATGATATTGGCGATGCTCATACGCCAATTGCTCTGCAAACGCCTTCTCCTGCAGTGCAGGCGCTTGGCAATATAGAGAGGTGATGTAGACACCCAAACAGGATAAGAACATACTGTCCTTAAACGGGCAGTCCAAAAGGCTGTCGATTAGAGCATCCACCAAGCCTGCGAGAGGAGGAATGACGGCATTCACCAAGGTTTTCGTGGTGTTCGTGCCAACCCCAACAAGACTGAAGTTCCAGTCTGCAGCAGGAAGCAAAACGGTAGTCGTCGGCTCGGGAGGTGACATATCCGGTAGCGGTGGTGGCAGGTTACAAGTACGAGGGTGAAGTTCGGGCTGTTGTTCCGCTTCGTGATCACCTTGAGAAGGCGGTGTTAAACGACGCTGGGGGTAATCTACGATTGCGTTTCCAATTCTTCCCTTCTCTTGCCGAACGAGATTCCATCCTTCTTGGACAAGCACATGTGAAGCGGTCTCGATATCTGGTACCAGGATGTATAAATCGAACCCAATCGTTTGGACGGTGTAGAACCTGATAGCGTCCTCAAACCAAACTACACATGGGATATTATGGCTGTGCAAGATATGGCACGGTAAGTGTCGTGGATAAGTATTGATGGTCATCATTTGCTCGTTTGTAGGGAAGGTGGTGGAGGGCTTCGAATCGGTGCTTCGCGAGATACCTTCGACACATCAAAAGAGGTTTAGCGTCAGATATAGGTAACAAAAGCAAGGTCTCATAACTTGTAAACAAGCAAATCTATACAGCTTTGTATATAGAGTAGGCATAGACAATTTGTAAGAAATAATAATACAAAATGGAATGTGCATGTATATGTGTTCATAATATACTTTTCATGTTCGTGCTAAAAGTCCAATGCTGGTCTCTCTTCTACGCAGCTAGTCTAAGCAGTACACACAGCTACTTTTAACCTTATTTCTTCCAGGGTATTGAAGGGTCGTAAGAGCTACCTAGTACTTTACTCAACTCAGGCTCCGTCTGAAGATGCCAAGACTGAACAAATGTGTTGACACTGCTACGCAACGTTCGAGAGTCTAACAGCGAGCGCCAGTCGTAGCGTCATTCATCGTGAACTGAGAGGAACTTCAGCCTCGGCCTCAGCCTCAGCCTCAGCCCCGCTGCCGGCAGATGACAGCGTGATCGATTCCAGGCAGCGAGGCGTCAAACTGCCTGGCAGATCCGCTCTCGCTTCACTTGGATAACCCAGATTTTCATCTATAACACGAAGGAAATTTAATTTGACCTTATATTCCTCGTAACCTTCCAGGTCTTCTCCAGGTCGTTGAACATGAGCCACTCCCTTGACACTGACCTTGCAGGCTTAAGGCTTGATGTTACCGATGCGTACGACGATCCGATCGGCGCTGGAGGACATGACTCCAACGTTAATTCAGCACCTTCATATTACGGTTCGCTCGACGTTTCGACACAACAAATCCGACTCCTCCACCTTCAGCCCGGCAAGGATGACGAGCCAATACACTGCTACCTCAGCGTAGCATCTCTGGACCAAGACATCGAATACGAAGCACTCTCATACGTATGGGGGACCCTCGTTGATTCCGATCTCATCCAATGCAACATGCAATCGACGTGCGTCGGCAGAAATCTGTTCTTAGCTCTCAAAAGTCTTCGCTGTGATGACGACTCGGAGCGTGTGCTTTGGATCGATGCTCTATGTATCAACCAGGCGGACCTGAAAGAGCGCAGTAGTCAGGTGGCCATCATGGCCGAAATTTACCAGCGAGCGGCCCGTGGAATTGCATATCTGGGGGAGTGCTGGGATGGCTGTGAAGACGCATTCGAGGCTATACGCGAATTGGGAAAGATGAGGCATCTCTTTAGTCACGGAATTCCAGACAAAAACGGCAGTCCAAGAGTCAAAGGTGTCGGGCTGGAATCTCCAGAACTGCTGAACAACGTGCTAAGGTTCTTGGAAACGCCCTGGATTTCCAGATTATGGACGCTGCAAGAATTTCTGCTTCCACAGAAAATGATCTTCTACTATGGCCGAATGTCTGTTTCTAAAAAGACAATCTTTGTCCTCGCACATATGAGTGCTCGCGCTGTCAACAGTTGCTGTATGGCCGATGGAACTCACGATGGGAATAGGAGCTCGCGTTACAGAATTGCAATCGCTAGATGGAAAGCCTTCAAGGTTCGCAGCAACAGAGTGGTTCCGTTAGAGGAGCGGGCGTCTCACCTTCGGCTTTTGGAATGGTACCGCTACCGAGACGCGGTTGACCCTCGCGATAAAGTCTTTGGTCTACTAGGCCTGTGTGGAGAAAAATGGGCTAGAGTTAATCCACCAGACTATTCGATGACGGCCGAAGAAGTCTTCACGCGAGCAGCTTTAACTGACGCCCAGATTCTCAAGCGCCTCGACTTTCTTAGTTTTCGCAACGCAGAATCCATGCCGAGTTTGCCCTCTTGGGTCCCGGATTGGTCATCACGTACTCAGGAGGGCTCTGAAGAACGATATAGACGCGTATCCAACCTTTCTTACCAAGCATGTGGACCCTATGGAACATACACTGTACGTTCCTCCAATGGGCCATACGGAGTTGAGCTGGCCGTTATCGGACACGTGGTGGGCACGATTGTCGAACGCTCTTCGCCTATCGACAAGGCAGCCTGCTTGAGCGATTCCGAGCACTTCCGGAAAGCATTTCGTGAGATACGAACAATCACTCAGGCTGAAACAAACGGGAAAGATTTATATAGATTGTCTTATCGGCCCGTTGAAGAGGAGTACTTGTCCAGTCTGGTCTGCGGGATGAGAGTTCGCGATTTCGACAGTGATTTCGAACAAGGCCAGACTCCTGCCAACATATGGCAACGGACCAAAGATCTTTTTGAAGCTTGGGAGGCTTCTTACTGCGTGAACCTCAGCATCGACTTCCCGACGGGACTCCCTGTCAGCAAATTGAATGATGTGTTTGTCCAGAATATCCTCACACGATGTTTTGTTCGACTAGATCTCGACTGTTTTGGATGGGCCCCTTCGAATGCCCACTCAGGAGACCTTGTGGTCGTTCTTCACGGCGGTCGAGTTCCATATGTACTACGGCCAATTGGAAATGATTATTACACATTCGTTGGGGATGCTTACATCCATGGCATGATGAAGGGCGAGATCTTTCAGGCAATCGAAGACTTAACAGAGTCAATAGAGTCCATAGTTGAGGAGTTCATACTTGTATAAGCAATACGCAATACTTCTTCCATGACACGTTGAATGACAATCCTGGAAACATTGTGCTTATGCAGATCTATGTGATCATCGCCAAGCCTGTCATCGGTGCTATATTTGAGAAAACTGAGTATTCAGTAAACACACGGATGGGCAATCTAGTGCCAGCAGTGACGTATTTTGCAAAGGTGCAAAGTGGTTGAATGACAAGGGCTCTGGTGTGAGTGGGAAGCTGTAGTAGCGGTCAGTGCAGTCTTAACAGCATGTGCGGATGGCTTGGTCTGGTTACCATCGATTCTGATCGGAAGCTTACCTCTAGTTTGATGCCTTGTGGAAGTAGAAACAGTGAGCGTAGTTTGCCGCAGGTAGAAGACCTCGAAATAACACCATAACGGACAGCAAATTTAACAGGAGAGTTTATTTTCAACATCATATGGTCGTTTGTGGAAGATATTCACGAATAATATTTCTGCAAGCGCGATCACGCAGCTCGCACAGTAAGTTTATCATTTGTCTTTCTGCAGACCGTGCTGCGGCTAGCACATGTTCCCCAAGTACGGTCCCGCGCCCTTACAAGGGGGTGGTATGAACGTGCAAGTTGTTTACAAACGTTGCTTCAGCTGCCCAGTCCAGGCCATCTAATCAGAGCTTGGCTACCGTTATCTCATGAATCAGACGTTCCACAGGTGCCTTCTCTAAGGAGATTTGGAGCACTAGATCAACGCCACAATTTCTGAATTAATCAGATGTTGACAGATCATTCAAGGCGAAGACTTTTGCAGAAACTCATCTACACAGGTAGTAAGAGAAATGTTGGCGTAGGGTACATGTACCCGCTCACGCATGGTGTAATTTTGAGAGCTGTACTCACTGACTCATATCTTGACCAACTTTTGTGTCGCAACCTTGAAAATTGAAGGCAAATTGAAGAGGAGATCAGTATCTTTCAAATAACATATCTATTGTATTATATAGGCTGATACTAGCTGTAGAAGTACAACGTTCATCTGAGAACTTGCTTACCCTCAGTAATCAAATCTTGCCTCACTAAGCCCTGAATTATTTTCCATTAGACACTCCAGTTTGCGATGAAATTGTGAGCTAAATGATTAAGGTACAAGCTAGATTGACATTTTACCGGGCCGTACTTAGAGCTTGAGCTAAAATTCAGCTAGACCGGGCGTCTGTATCATGAGATCAGGCTGCCTGCCGATACAAGCCTAGTTTATCATAATTACAATAGTTTGTACTGTAGCTGATCAGTATAGCTTCCAAAGGGAAATCCAATAGGAACCTTGTTTTCGCTAGATTGGTAAAGAATTCAAGAACGTTCATCAGCAGTGGAGCACTTCGTATTATTTGCCTGTTCATGCCACCCCCTTGTTGCAGCTGCAGGTGGCATCACCTGTTCATTTAGCCATCGTCCAACAAGTCCATCATCATTGCCAATTATCTCGGAATGCAAAAGTTAGGCCGCTACATGAATTCTTTTGTGCATATCAGCCATCAGCAGCAAACACATGCTGTATAGCACGACCACATCGGGGCATTCCTCTCACTCTTATTGAGACTAGAATTATGAGCTATAGTTTCCCTGCCACAACTCTGCGGGTTGTTTAGGACTCGTACTGCCTGGAACTTCTGCTATGTACTGGCCATGGTTCCCTGTTTGGTGTTGCCATGGTTGAGAATCACTCGTCACTGTTTGAGAGTACCCCTCCTTTGGATTGTGACCAGGCGGATACTGTTGATAATGACGATCTTCATCATGTCCTACATCTCCTTGATTTTGCTGTGCCTTCTTGTTCTTACGTTTGCGTAAACAAAACCACATCAGCGCAGCACCCAAGGCTATACCGATAAGGGGCCCTACGATAACGCCAGCAATCCAAGTGTTACTCTTCGATGATGAACTTGGAGTAGATGTTTGTTCTGTAGATTGTGGTGTGCTGGAGCTTGAGGAGGCGACACTGGTGAAAGTGGCGGCGATTCTCGAGGATGTTGGTACGGCAGATGTAGTACCTATGGATGCATTCAGTACAAAGACCCTTGGTTCCGATAGCTTGGGAACCTACTACTCGACTGAACTGCGACTGTGCTAGACGCTTTCACAAGGCCATTAATTTTGAATCCAGGCGATGAGATCTGCTGTGTATACGGATCCGCAGAGTCGAAGAAAGTGAAGCGGAACACCCAGAAATCCTTTTCCGAAAACGCATTGGAAGCTATGTTTACGTTCCAATCGTAAGATGAGGTCGTGGTGAGATCGATACCGCCTAGGCGCAAGATCAGTCTTTATTGCATTGTGAGAAAGTTTTAGAGCTTTACTTACGACCAATCTTAGAGGTGTATTTAGTCCCATTGAAGTTGGTGATCCAAAGATCGAGTTTTGTGGTATCGCACAAAGGGCAATAGCTTTCGAAAGAATTTTGGAGGCCTGACTTCCAGAGCAGAGTGAATTTTGTGCCACTCTGTAGCGGTGTAGATCCGTCAGGAGCTGCGGGTGCAGTCCAATCATCCTGTACAGTTTGGCACCGTATTCGCAGTGGGAGGAGAATAAAAGCCAAGATGAGAGAAAAGTAGAATTCCATGGTTGTTGAAGTCCCACCACTAAGGGTGTACTATGATGGCGTGAAGGGTCGCGCGGCGAGGCTGCCCTTCGGAATAGAGAATCAACCTGTGTATAAAGGGGATATTGGGTGACAACAAGACTGAAAATTACATTTGCGGCACAGTTCTTGCATATGCAGGAGGTCTGTTGGTTTCGAGGTTACCAGCGCAGGGCCAATACATGTGATTTGCTGTAATTGGACCAATCATATGGTGTTGTTGACTGAAGCCAATGTACTGTGGCAGGGATTGATGCTGGGGTACGTGCTTAAGTTAAAAATACTTTACGCGCCGTGTTAAAACAGATTGCCGTCATGCGCGGCGCGACTCGACACACTTTTTACTTATCCTCCTCCGTGGCAGTTTCTTGCAATTCAGATCACACCTCAATGTTCGAGAGGCAAGTCATGTTTTTCAGAAGATATAGATGGCCTATTTTCCTTATCGTGGCCGTCACCTTTCTTGCCACAATAGCTCCACTTTCTGCTCGCTTCGCACCATCTATGAGCCCAATCTTTCCCATAAATGATCACAAAGATTCCGCTCCATCAACAACAGTCTCCCCTGATCCTCTTCGAAGCTCTCATGCCTGCCCTACGACGCCACCAACTCCAGCGCTCATCCCAGACACCCAAGGTCGATTTGACTGGAGAACTATTCCAAGACGCCACTCCATCGACCAGTACTCTCAATTGCCTTTGGGGAAACCGTCACCCAGGCCTTCTGTGCAACACACCTTTGGGGCAGCGTCGATAGAGGCGAAAAATGGAATCGCCTCCCGCAAAGAGGCCGTGCGAGAAGTTTTTAAGCGATGTTGGAAGTCTTACAAAGACCGAGCATGGACGAAAGACGAGCTTGCTCCTATCTCTGGTGGAGCTAGATATACCTTTGGAAGTTGGGGAGCCACCCTAGTCGACACCTTAGACACCCTTTGGATCATGGAGATGAGGCAGGAATTTGCAGAAGCTGTTGATGCTGCTGTCCAAATCGATTTCGGACCGAAGATCGATGGCGAGATCAACGTGTTTGAAACAATTATACGTTATCTCGGAGGCTTTATAGGTGCCTACGATGTATCCGGCTGTCATGATGCACGACTCCTGAACAAGGCTATCGAGGTCGCAGACATGGCATATGCCTCATTCGACACACCAAACAGGATGCCAGTCTCGAGATGGAGTCCCAAAAAAGCCGTAAATGGGGAAGAACAACTACCAGCAGAATCAGTGCTGATCGCTGAAGCGGCCTCTGCCAGTGTGGAATTCACCCGCCTCTCGCAACTCACTGGAGATATGCGATATTTCGATGCCATCTCAAGAGTGACAAATGTGCTTGATAAGCAACAAGGATCAACCAAACTTCCAGGCATGTGGCCTATCAGTGTGAACATGCGAAAGCCAGATTTAACTTTTGATGGTTTCTTCGGCCTTGGTGCGATGGCAGACTCCGTGTACGAATATCTTCCGAAGATGCATCAACTACTCAACGGGATCGGTCCAGTAGCAGCACAGTATCACAGGATGTACGAGTATGCAATGTCTACTGCGATAACCCATACATTGTTTCGTCCCATGGTGCACGACAATGCAGATATCTTGATCGCCGGTGCTAACGTAGATGGAAAGAGGGATGACAAGGGCCAGCACCTTGTATGCTTTGCTGGTGGCATGTTTGCTCTTGGTGGGCGGCTCTTTGAAAATACTACCCATATCGATATTGGTCGTAGGATCTCGGAAGGCTGCGCCTGGACATACAAGAATGCACCAAATGGAATCATGCCAGAAGTCTTCTCGATGACCGCGTGTCCTACTTGGTCGGCATGCGATTATACTTCCCAACCTGACTCGAGTCCTTTCAGCGAGGTTGGTGACGGGAGGTACGTTCTCAGGCCTGAAGCGATTGAGTCGATATTCTACATGTACCGAATCACGGGCGAGGCAAAGTATCAAGATATCGCATGGGAGATGTTTCAGGCAGTTAGCAGCCATACTCGGACGGAATTCGCCAACGCTGCGATCAGAGACGTCATGAAGACGCCAGTGGAGAAGTATGACAGTATGGAAAGCTTCTGGCTGGCCGAAACACTAAAATACTTCTACCTTATCTTCAGCGAACCTGACGAGATAAGTCTGGACGATTTTGTTCTCAATACCGAAGCGCACCCATTCAGGATACCGTCCCGATAGTTGTTCGCTGCTCTCAAGACTATGTCTCCATGTAAAAAGGGACAAAATTCAGGGCTTTATCCAGTATATCTTGACCCTTCCACGCCAATCCCTTTCGTTCGAGTGTATCCGTTTATCCTTTTGAAATCGGATCTCCAACTCGCCACATCTTGATCTCAAGATATCATTACCAAAGCGGCATGGTGATGGCCACATCCGTCGCAAGCAACGCAGAGTGTCCTACGTATCGCGAACCTCGAGAAGTACCAGAAGGCCGGACGCCAATGCCAATTGGACCACTTGCGTTGCCCGCTTGTGGCCACTGATCCTGTGATACTCAACTTTCTTCGTTGATATTACTAGGAGCCACGCATACAACGGCTGTCTCCGGCATTCGTTTCGCGAACGATGCTGCAACAACCTATGGGACAATCTGTTTGGCGTGCAGATCATACATAGTGGTCATATTGAGATCTGGATATGTGGTTACAGATCCGATGCTAAGCATAAACGTGGTAGGGGTTGAAGCCTTCAAAGACTCCATCACTTAAAGCTAAGGCAAAAAAGTGACGACAGAACAGATGGATATATCCGTCTTTTCTTCCGTCAACATAATCGAATACCTGTTGAGATACTAGCATAATGTCCTTGTTGAACAACATGGCTACAGCCTACTCTTCGTGCGCAATTTTCCACCGTGCTTGTCAATAACCAAAAGTCCATAAACAACAAAGTTTGTTGATGTTGGTGTACTCTAACAGAAGGACTATAGTTTGATAGATAGTGGATGTAGTGTATTGCAAAAGCCTGCAATAATAGTCTCCCCGGCTGAAGAGGTATCACCTGATCAGTCAAAGTCTCCAAAGGCTGTGCCAAATATCTTAGATAAGAAAGTTTATGGTTCTATTGTAATCTTACACCGCACAAAAGACGTCTGATACATAATTGGCAGTGATAAGTGATTAATGCCGCCGGTATCTTGTCGCGTTGGGAGCCAGTCCGGGGAGTGATACTTGACCCACTTTCCGATCGGTATGAGTAGGTATATTGTGGACTAGTTGATATAACGAAGACTTTCTAGAGGTCTTCTAATCATTCAACCGGTTAAGACTTGCAAACCAGCAATCATGTCTTACAGCAAGCTGAAATTAGATTTAATGTAACTTTTCCAACCACAAGAACAGGCCGGAGGAGCTTTTGAAGATGCGTTTTGTTATGATATGGTAAATACGTTACATAACCAATATCTGACCCTACATGCGTTACTATGGCAGAGTCTGCACCGTCTTACTTCTTATTCACGTAGCACTGATCTACAACAATAGCGCTTGTCAGACTATGTTCTAAGACACCCCTTTTGAATGTCACATTATTCTTCACCGGAAACGTTGTGGTCAAGGCTGTGGTTACCATTACGTTTAACATCTGATGCAGATCACCCGAACATGTAGAGAACCTATAGATTTCAGCACCTTAAACCATATCAACCATCTGTAGTCAATGAAAATTTTTACAGTTCGATTTCACGTTGGCACGGAGCAACATCCCACGCCGTCCCCATAGATCACCGTCTGGCCACAGCGACTATGGTGGAGTACCAGAGGATTGAGATGAAAGGTTTCAATCCAATAGTTTGGAACAAGCATTTGCCGTTATAGGAATATGTTTGCGCGGGGACGCCGTCCGCTGATGGCTGCCTGATCATGGTTCGAGTAATTAGAAGGTCGCACCTGTAGCCTAAGATCCCCACACGTATTTAGCCAATCGCGGACACTTCTCGAATGTGGGTCTAGCGGTGTGATACGTTGCACTTTTACTAAAAGAGTCGACACTATGTGACACCTTGGATTGACTCTTGTTCAGATGAATTTGGCAGAAAGCGAGGAAGGGAGGTAGGTACCGTTATTGAGGGATATGACAATGGCATATGCTAGAGACCGGAGAGGTTTGTCTGTACTGATGGGCAGTGTCCCTGGCAAGAAGTGCGGAAGATGGTGTTTAGTGTCTTATGTCAGTGGGCGTAAGATGACAGACTCAAAGAGGGTTCGTACCACTGTAACGATCATCACTGTGCATAGCAAGTAAATGGCCTTCACCACTGAGAATGGATGGCCTTACTGGCTGAGAGAGTGTATAAATACCTTCATCTCGCAGACTTATTGAAGGACCACCATCGCTCAACACAACTGCAGTACCTCTTTCTTCAAGCAAACACCACCTCAAGAACCCACCATGCACGCCTTCAAGATCGCCGCTCTCGCCATTGCCGCAATGGCTAGCGCTGTCGTGGCGGACAACTGCTTCGAAGGATATCTCTACTGCAGCGCGAACCTCAAATCCCAGGGTAAGAGCCTTTTGTATTAGCTCGATTTCATAAAGACAGCTAACGGCCATTTCTCAGGAGACTACACCTCTACTATCCACAATGCTCTGGCAGCTCGCGGCCAGCCCACCGACCAGGGCGCCGTCAACAAGGCCTTATTCGCTTGCCTCCTCGACGGCGAGATCGCCTTCACCCAGATGTGTCGCGGCGACTGCATCAACGAGCCCTTCGGAACGCAGAGAAACGACCACTGCTAGAGTGTCGACTTGTACTTGCTAATGAAAATGGAGGGGCAATTGATAACGGTGGAGGGGGTGAGTGGTAGGAACAGCTGTAGCTGGTGACTCTCAAAAGGAGGTGTTATGGTGGCCCATGCAGTAACAGGTTTGCTGTCCAATCTTGTCCCAATCGTAGTGAGCGCTCAGATAGAGATAGGAGAAAACGATGGTGCCACCGTGCACGTAGCCGATATTGATTAACTCGTCACGTGGTTGAAAAACCTATTGATCACATACTAGTGAGTTAGTCTAACTAGTGTAACTTGATCCTAAGAGCATAGAAAGCTTCAGGAAAGTAGCATTTTAGTAATGCTACATCATGGTTATGACTGGGAAGAGTTTTGGTAGCAAGCACGTATCTACATAAACAAAGCTGTACAAATATTGGCCTCAGGATATACTGGCTGCATACCGAGAAGGACGAGAAAGCATACGCAGATAAGCATTTTACGATGATTCTAATGGCAACAACATGATATACGCTTCGTTCCGCATAATTCTCGTCTGAATTTTGAGTCCGCCAACCTGTTTTGAAGCGCATCCATTGCCATTGCCGCACTAATAGTTGCTGCTGGCATATAACCCACTTCAATTTCGAAATCATGTACTAAGTCGTGTGAAGTATTAATCTTGAGATTTTAACATTCATACAAGAACATCAGACGCGTATTGTTTGACAAAACCAACTACCTTACTGATTACCCGTATTTAGCGAAGACTATCTTTTCATTACTACTCGTGTACAAAATTTGCATTGAGTAAGACGGATCGTTAGTTTAGATATGTATTAGCTACGCTACTCACAGTATCAGGCGTTGGCTAGGTTTCTAGGCAACAACCTTGGATCTTCTTCCTTAGGTATGTTATTGTATTGGATAATAGTTTGAGATGACGTTAGTATATAGGAAATCTATTTGTCAGAGGGTTGTTCTAATAAAACATCTTTCCACTTTCTAATTTCTGACTCTTGATGGGTGCTATTCCCAACGTTGTAACGAGGTGACGTTTACGAGATGACCTCTCTTCCTCTGACCAGAAGCCTAGAAAAATCTTCCGTTGCAGATGTCCAGATAGTCCAGCACCCTTCAACAACGTAAGACCTTTGGCTTCGACGCTCGCTAGGATAGACACGATGCTAAACCCCTCGCCGATCGCTGCGTGTGGCCAGTACAACACTCTCGACGCAAGCGACAGTATTAGTATCACTGGACTAAGCAGTAGTACAAGCGCTATCCTCCAGTCTCGCTGATTCACCACCGCCTCGATTTCTTCGGTCATTATGGAGTCATAGTGCATGGCCTGTCGTTGAGCGGCATCAGGGACGCCTTCTTCATGGGATGTCCACGTCTCTGGACCCCACCAGGCTACCATGCGTGCCCACACCATGAGGCCCAGCGGAACGGCATTGTTTTTTCGGGATTTCTCTGCAGAGTCGTTTAGGGCACTTGAGGGGCTTATCGAGCGGAATCGCGTGTCGTATTCTACTAGGGCGTAGAGGTACAATTCGACTATCGAAACACGGTTGTCGGTGAAGACTCCGTTATCCAGCACCGGCTGGTGATCATTCGACTTGGCACTGTGAAGCTGGATAGTCGTTGGGGTAATATGCCAGGTTGCATTATACCTCTGACGCCAGAGCTCGTAGTGTTGTGCACGACTACCAAACGTTTCATTGTTTGTGACGTTGTAGGCAGCATAGTAGATATCGGTATTGTTGTATATGCTGGGCAACACCAGCCCTATCCGATACTTGTCGCCATCCCAGACCCAAGTGCTGGATGCATAAAATTCGTTGAAGTCTTCGTTCGCCATCATGTCATTCAAGGTGTCAGCGTCGAGGGATGTATTATTGCTGAGAGAGCACACGAGTGCAGTGACCGTACCGGTGACATACTTGGTTTGTCGACTTCCAAGACTTGCCTGAGCTTCGAGCAGGTACGTCGGCATTGGCCCATCAAGGATCACAGCGGTCCGTTCATCTGGCACATAAGTATTGAACCCATAAGCTTGCTCTTCCCCGCCGCTGCCTTGAAACCAGGGCAAGGTTGCATTCACAAATTGTGAGAGTCCGTACCCTATGTTTTGCGTGCCCGGTGGGCCTGTCAAGCCCGTCGACACTTGAACAGTTGCACTACCGTACCTCGCCGTACCATCGCCTAACCTCTTGTACGCTATGCTGAGCATGGGATTGAGTGCTAGCATGATAACTAAAACAAATCTAAAGCTCCAGTCTGCTTTATCGGCAAAGGGGTCGGAACGGAGGACTGCGTCGAATGTTTGAAGTGTAGACGCTTGAGAGTTCGTAGCGAGGATCAAGAACATGCGTCGCAGTGGATGTTGAGTGCACCATCCCATGATGGTCAGACACAGACCGATCCAGATGAACTGCCCATCTTGACCGAAGTGTACTGCCAATCTCGGGACGAAAACCACGACCATGGCGACCGAAGATGCCATCAAACATCCTATCAGCGCGAGCTGGTCTTTACGGGATATTTTCCTGTTGGCGACTGGCTTGCCAAACTTCTCTGGCGTTTGGATAGATGTAGAGCGGGATAGATAAGCTTCTGCTGGTTCGATGGTTGTCGTTGTAGCGTTCTTTCCCCCTACAACAAACATCGTGTAATACCCCGATTCCATCGCAGGATCTTGTAAGAAGGCACGTAGTTTGCGTGCAGGTTGGCGTAGCTAGGTACCGATTCGGGTTGCTGTAAAGAGGGACAGTTAGCGCATTGCAACGCACAAGGCTGAAGCAGCTACATATGTAACTGACTTTAGGGGAGCCAAATTGGCCATGTCGGCCAGGATAGACGCTGAGCCATGCGGGAACGCAGCTCCAGATGAACCCGCATGTAGTCTGTGCGGCACCACGTAGCCGCCGATCTCTCTGATTCGCTACACTTGGCGCTAATCTATGTTTCCATGCAAGGCTAAACCAGGCCTAAATTTAAACCAATATCGTTACAGAAATCGCGTGTTCTCGCCTTGCTGTGCCGTCTGTAGGTTTGCCAGGTACCATTCAACAGGCTCTGAAACTCTAGTGTGTACTCATGCATGACTTCTCATTGCAATCCAATGCCAATCTTGCTCTCCCGATAATGCATTCATGTTAGATCAGCGCTTGCAGGCAGAACTCAATCTACTTAGTAACTTGGCGGCTATGGTCGTCGAGCTCCGACGATAGCATCGTGCTGAGGAGATGACAACTCATTACAGATGTTCGAGTTTGCTTCATAGTTACATGCCAAACACTCCAACTTTGTAAGCGAACTCAAGCACCGCTAGATCTCGATCAAGCTGCCAGTCCCGAGCACGACTGCGGGATAAGGTACCATTTCATGATGAATCCAGACCGAACAATCTATCCAGTATTAACAACGGCTAGGATCAGGCGCCTCCAGTTTCAGTAAGCGCTATGCCCACTGGGCCAGACGTGCTTCCTTCAGAAGCTACGCCACCCGAGCTCTAGTATACCCATCGACAACCCTCTACATTGCCCCATGCAAGCACGCATTTCGTGTTCGATTACACATTTCTTCTAGAATCGTTTCTTTACTCGCTCCATGTTCCACTCTACTTCCTAGAAGCTACGATTGCAACGCGTCACTACCCTTTATTCTGGTTACATTGCCCTCCGCCATGTCTCGGCTGAGAGCTTTCGCCTTCGCGACCTGGCTGTTGACGGGCGTGTTATGCGATCAGGAGTTCATCAATCCGCCCGCTTTTGGAAGATCTCTTGATTACAGTCGCAACCCTGTCTACACCGAAGGTTCAACTGTCAATATTGTATGGACAGCAGGCGAATTAGGGAAAAAGTGCTCTCTTGTACTCTATCAACTCAACGAGACGGATGGCCAAACTGTTGGAGACTGGGAATTTCTAACAAGTACGAACACCCTTTCCCGGATATCGTAAACCTGCGTCGTGCTAACGACCCTATTAGGAGATGCAGTTGACGTAACAAGTTACTCCTGGCTCGTTGGCACAGGGAAAAACCTTTCGGAATCCAACCTGTTCTTCTTCAGTTACTATCAGGAAGAAAAGTTTGTGTCCAATATGAACAGTCATTATTTCAACTTGGAGGCAAAAGACACTAAAGACCAATCGTCATCGTCTTCGTCAACCTCCTTAAGCGCAACGTCAAGCGCAACGCTAAGCGCATCGTCGACTGCGAGCCCTTCAATCAGTACTTCGATATCCAAGCCGACAACAAGTTCTTCGGTTACCAGCAATCCTACCAGCGAGCCTACTAGCACGTCCAGTTCCGACAGCAAATCTAGCACATCGCTACGCTCCTCGGACGGCTTCACAATGGGAGCCCTGATTGGTGTTGGAGTAGGGATATTGGTTATGATCATTTTGTGTGTTGGGGCTGGCTTCTTCTGGCTCAGACGCCGCAAGAGGAGACGCAATGTGGTCAATGTGTTGCCACCTTCCCCCAAAACCGACTACCGACAGAACAACGGCAGCTACTATGGGTCGAATCTGAACGAGGCCCCACCAAGATCGCCGGCGGAGATGGGTCAAGATTGGGGTTCTTACGCTGCACATCACGATCGTCAAGCTAGGCAGGCCAGAGAGATGAGCGCTGAACCAGTGCGCTATGAGATGTAGGAGTCTTCTGAGTAAATGGCATGAACTGTAATAAAAAACGACTTTGTGCGGACAAGAGGATATACAAATGCTCGAAGGGAGCATAGGCAGGGCAGGAACCCTCGAATCGCCTGAATTTGAACTAGTCATAGGCTTGTCTCAAACTAATGTATATAATGATACTGTAAAATCACAGGCCTCGACCATACGAGCCTTTGGAAGAGAACATGAAGACAAAGGCGGGAAAGTTTATGAGCTTCCAGCAGATTAAAATGGACTAAAAAAATTCTATTTGTGGAAGAAGCATGATCTCCTTCCTCGAAAAGTCCAAGATATTTTAGCAATACATTCTCCTCACCCCCCACCCTCCGACTAAGATGCTCGAAGACTTCCATGATAGCGTATGCATTTGTGTAGGTTCATTTTTTCCTCTCAGTTGACATCTTCAACCGTCGTAGTTGTTTTCCCCTTCTCCGCCGCCTTCTCTCCCGCAATGAGCTTCTTCGTGCGGAATTCTGGTGGAACTGTTAGCGGATGCTTCATCAAACGAGCGATATCAACGCACTGTCCTTGTTGACCATCTTGTTATGCTTCGCTTTCAACGAAGGCCAGGGCAATGTACTTGACGGCGCTTGTTCCACTTTTGTCTTGACATAGGTGTCCCGTTCTCCAAGATCTCCGCGTTCTTCTTCAATCCTGTCGTAGAATGTTATCAAATGGACGCTCTCGATAGGGACTACGTCCCGTAGAGGACCGGGCGTTACCAACGGTGGAGAGGGCTTATACACAGGAGAGAAGCCTGGGGTTGGAGTAGAAGAGAATAAGAATACAAGTAGAAACATCAACTGGATTGGGCGGTATACAGCGTACGGCGAGGCTTCCTGGGTTCACGGCCATGATCTGCAGGACTATTATGTTTGTCAAGTACGTTCTGCATTCGTCAGATATGGGTGTACTAGTCTCCGAAACCAGGCACAAAAAGTTACCAGACCAAGAGGCGCGTTGATGTTCATAATCTTGTGATTTTGGGGTGTTATGGCCTTGTGTCCACGCTCCATCCAGCCAGCAAGTGATTTCACTACGCTTCCACTCTCGATTCCTGTTTACTCCCAGATTGCCTTCAGCTTCATATACCACGGCCCTGAAACTTTCCTCTGCGGCTCCTCATCGGCAAGCACCTGTTCCAGACCTGTTTGCATATCCACCTCCCTCGGGTCATAGGCCCACGGCTCGCTCCAATTCAGGATTTTGTGACCGAAGTAAAACACCAAAAACAACGGAATACCCACATATGCTGTGAAGAAACTGCTGACGTCCCATTCCGACGGGAAAAACACGTTGAAGCCATTGATAAGGCACAAGAACGTGAAGAAAACGATGATAATCCATGCGCCTGTCTTTCCGAGTGGCGAGCGGAATGGTAGATCGGTAATGTTTTGTGCGTCTACCGCTTTGCGAAATCGGATGTATACAATGCCGCAGCTGATCCACGATATGAAGCCGGAAGTGTTGGTCAGGTTCACAAACCAGCTGATTGGGGTCAGTAGAATTCAGTAGTGCTGAGATATTGTCACTTACTTGAACACCACAGCAGAATCGGATCCGACATTCAAATAAGCAAGAGCAGCGAACAGCGATGAGCAAGCCACAGCCCAGTATGGTACACCGGATTTGGAGCACGTTTTGAAGATCTTAGGTGCGTGACCGGAGAGCGCAAGGGAGTAGAGGGATCGAGATGAGAGGAAGAGGAACGAGTTTCCAGAAGACCAAGCACTGATGATGATTCCGGCGTTGATGATCGAGTCGAGAACTGGAATACCAGCATTCTTGATGCCCACGACGAAAGGAGAGGCACCTGCACCCTTTTCTCCGCTTGTGATCGCCGGGTCGTTCGAGGGACAAATGACGCCGATGGCGAGGACGCTGCCAATGTAGAAAATGACGAGGCGGTAAATGTATCGGCGAGCCGCAATGGGAAGATTGCGACGCGGACTTTTCATCTCGCCGCCAGTAACGACAAGTAGTTCGGGGGCGAAAACGAATGGAAAAGCGGACAAGACCAAAGTGGAGAGCAAGGCGATAAAGCGTCCCGTGTTTCCGGTTTCGAGGTACGTGTTTGCTGCGCCGGGGTTCTTCCAATACCTGAACCCTAAGCGGTCATTGTGAGGTCCACCGCCCAAGAAGATGATGAAGGACAGTATCAGCAGTCCTACAATCATGATGACCTTGGTCCCTGCAAACCAAAACTCCGTCTCTCCGTAGAATTTGACCGGAAACGCGTTCAGTCCAACAATAACGACGATCATAATGGTGATCCAAACCGCGATATTGACATGCGGATGCCAGTACTCGATGACAAGTCCGGCAGCGGTGATCTCGTAGGGTACCAATATTCCAAGAGAGTAAAAGTACAGCCAGCCAAGCGAGAAGCCCATGGAGCGTGAGACATAGCGGTGACCGAATAGGTTCATGGACGATCCTGGTGTTGGAAGATACGCTGCGACCTCTACAATGGCGGAAACGATGCACCACACAAGGAATGACATCACTATGAATGTACCAAGAATAAACGCTGGACCACCGCGATGTAGTGTCTGACCCGAACCGACGAAGAGTCCAGTTCCGATGGTGCCTGATTGATGTCAGTAAACAGTCGACCGTTTTTATAGCAAGGGCAGCTGATATATCTCTAGAGTTCGCGTCGCCAACTTCTTGGCCAGAGACGACTCTCCAATTGGCTTGTTACAGTCATGTAACACCAGAGTTATACCAGCTGCTCTTTGTAGTGTCACGTTGCAACTAACCTCCTAGAGCGATCATTTGGGCATGTCTGTGAGATGTTAGTGATGTCTCTGCCATGAGATGCTAAGGTAAGCGTACCGTGACTTCAATCCTCTCTGCGTGGTTTCGTATCGCTCGTCGAAGATCTCTGCCCTGAGAGCATCTGGGTCGACGGCAGAGCTCTTTCTTCTGCCTGCCATTCGATTCGTAGATTCCACATTCCCAACTCCATAATCGACCGCCCCTGTAGACGACTCGTTGATTTTCTTCTCAGACATACTGGTACAAATGACCCAAATTCAAGCCTTGGAATGGCAGTTGGAAAGGTGTGAGTTGAGAGGTGCTTGGAGCTGCGTCCAGGACCTATAAGTGCAAACCGGGGTCTCACATTACTTTCGGAGATCTCATGCAGTGCAGATAAGAGGGTGCCATGCCATCATACCAAGCTTGTACCAAGCAGTCAAGTTGCAGCGCTAGTAACGCCCATATTGAGCACCAAGGATAATTGAGCCGCACCTGGCCATTGTTTAATGCCTCGCCTGACCCAACAAAGCCGCGATTTCTGTGAGGAAGGGCCCAGAAGGCAAGCTTTTTGTGTTGAGAAATCGTCGCTAGCATCTGCTTGAGTCGTCGCTCAGCCTGAGAGGGCTGCGATCTCAAATGGATAACGGCGGGGCCGACATACTGAGATAAGCGTGATAGGATTCAATGCTCATAGCTTGTCAAATTAGCCGAAGCCGCCGATCCTGGTGTTCTTGGAAGCTTGAAGAAGACAGCCAAGAGGAAATCATAATGCGCGTCGAAGAGGGTGTTGAGCGTTTGTGGGGTAATGTTCTTAATGGTCGGAATCTCTCCCGAGTGTCGCGTGTCGCAAGCGGAGCGATGACCTCGAGTGCTAGTTTCTGGAGACTACGCAGGGACCCGACCCCCACATGATGCCTGGTACTGTGGCTTGCGGGTAGAGTCAGTGGTTTGGAGATAAGAATTGTCGTTATCGGTCGATTGCCGAAAGAAGTGCAGGTCCGAAGTCTGATTGGACGCCACTCATAGTAGCCTGTCCATACCCCAACACTTCTCGTATCATCATTCTTTGCCTCTTCGCGTCTCTCACACCTACTCTGAAATATGTTGTTGACCATGAGGTGAGAAATTGAGAGTGCAGGAAAAGTTATGATAAGACTTTCTCAATGTGTCATTCCTATTGACCACACAATAACTTGCTATCATTCAGTTTCTCAACCTCATCTACGTTACATGCTTTTATTGTCGCCCAGTCAACTCGGACCGAACTGACGACGTCTTCATGTTGATCAAGATAGAACTCGAGTCAGCCTGATGCTCTTTCCAAACGCCCCAAACGCCTGGTACCTCGTCTCCTTCAAATCCCAAAGGCACAGTTGCATATTCGCCCAGGCTTCCACTACTCTTGACTTTGGTCCTGCCTTGCCCCACTAATGTACTGGCGTGTATCGCGACTGTCTGCGTGGTCGATGGTGGATAGGTAAACGATTGACATTTCCTCGGAGACAAAGTGATTGGGGCTGATGATGTATAGGTGGGAGAGCTTCACAAAGATCGAGAAAGCTTCGGTTCAATTCTCCAGGACCAATCATGGTGATGCTGAATCCAAGTGGAGAGTCATTATGTCGTCTTTGGAAATTTAGTTGAGGTGAGAAGTATGCAGGAGTTTGGTCAAGGCGTTAAGAGTATCGACGCCGGTAGATCAGTCGATCTACACCTTGCAGTCGCAATGTTGTGCTTGACATTCACATTGTTAAATACCAGTTCTTTGCTAGCACTTGTGCCGCCAGTCGATTCTGAAGATAGAAAGCGTTGAGATTCCTTTGATAAACACCAATTTAAGAAGGATTGAAATCGATGTTTCCATATCGGTGCTGACATGAGACAACGCCGCAATATCAGTACATAACGAACCCTTATAGGACTCAAGAGTAGCCTTCCCGAAGCCGGATCATCTATTGCTCCTATCGATGAGGTCAAGTTCCACATTTGTAGATGAGAGCATGTGGGAGCGGTGTCTGAATGGTTCCGAATAAACCGCTACGTTGCCGTGCTTGGAGCTGGAGATCTGATCTTCTCTGTTATCAATAATGACGGCGGTAGTATTCGTGAAAGAGTACTTAGGGCTGGCGCGATAGTTCATTGGTGTATGTCGCGAAAAGCCAGAACATCAGGTCCATGCAAGGCGTCTTGACCTATGGATCTAGTCAGGAAAGGTTTTGATCGAGGAACACAGAAATATATTAGGGCTGAGTCGTGAGACTGTGTCGGAGTTCGGATGCATAAATCCGCTCTCGGGTAGTATTGTGGAAGATGAATACAAGAAGTCACAAAGGGATGTCAACCCCACCAGCCACACTGACAAACAAGAGAAAGCTTTCTAGTCGAGGACGTTCATGTTGACAAGTTTTCGCGATTTGGAAGGGTTAATAGGGGATCACACGCACTTGGGTCTCATTGTAATCGAAGCAACAACGTTGAGAACTGTTTGTCAACAGTGTGGTTATTGGTAAGAACGATCGCTGAACAAATGACCCCAAGCATATCACTATAAATACTGAAGACACTATCCAGTCAGCTTGTAAGGTCTTCATGCGACACCATCTGGAGGATCCAAGGGGGAATGATACTATGTCTCGAGGGAAAGTCACAGTCCCCCTTCCAAGTTTCGGTTTCAATCTCATTTCTGCCTTCACTCCCAGACTCATCGCTATATAATCTGGTATATTCGCACTCTGGTTACTTCCCCTCCACATACCAACGCAAAGTCAACTCAACTGCTATGGCTGACCACCAAGATGCAGCCACTATCTCCTCTTCGGGTACAGCTCCCGTAGTTTGGAGCAACAGTATCGACAACGTAAGTTTGGGCAACCGATTTCACTGGCTGCGCTCTCCCAAGACTGATTCTTCACCCTTTAGAACGGTCAAAGTCCTCTCCGCGAACTATCTCGGGGCCTCTACGCTCCTGCCCTCGATGGCGGCGACCTGCCGGATGACTCCTTGTCCGCGACCATCCGTCGCTTGATGTCCCCTCCCCAAGGTCTCTATAGTGCCGACGGGCGAAGTGTTACGCTTTACATCAACTGGGCAGTTGGAGTTGTCGGAGTTGAGCGCTTCGAGCCTACGCCGCTCGCCCGTCGTCTTTCCCTCCGACAAGATGATGCTCTTCGAGAGCGCGGAGTCAGTCTGGGACTTTCTAAGGAGATCCTAGAATGGCTTCGTCAGGGCGAGGAGATGTTGACATTGCCGGCGAGTCATTTCACCTAGGTATTGGTAAGTTCACGACGTGCCTTGAGTATTGCGATGTACTGATTATGTGTTAAGCGCGCAAATCGAGAGGACTTGAAGATAATTTGAGCACGGTATATGATTTAGGTCTTCTGTACAGCAGCACCGAAATTTACAACGGCGACGTGTGACTCGCCGGATGGCCAAAGCCAATATCTTCCTTGTACAAAGAGCCTTTTCCGCTCAAACACTCCTTACGAGCTTCTGGTCGTCCGAATCAGATTCACTATGTCGTTCTTCTCTAGTATTGAAATTTTCGGCGAGCATACCGGTGCGCATATGTCTGGACGTAAGATCAATAGAACCACCCTGGCATTCGCGATTGAGTGGCGGTCGGAGAGGTTACATAGTAATCCACCAGATGACTGAACCTTGCGAGTAGATGTGAGTGTGCACTGAGGTTGTTGTCTGAACGTGAATCTCTGCTCCTTCATCGCTGTGGTCTCCCTATGTGACTCGTGGCAGTTGACAAAATCATCGTGGAGAGATCAAGGGCATGTGCCTCACCAAATATCGGTCCACCACCAAAATTCCTCCAGTCTTGATCAATGATACGTTTTCCAAGGTCCTAAAACTCTTGAACTCTTTCAGGTTTCCCATCTTGACCCAACTCACGCTCGAAATATCTCACATATCGCTCCTTACACATCGACAACAGCTCTCCGGCATTCTGCTTCTTACAGGTCTTCTCATGGTCCATGTACTAGCCCGATCTCTGTCTGTAACTCTGCCCTTGTTTCTCCCATGATGGTACGCAAACACTGCTATCAACCGTATTCCGTGGATTCCAGTCTGTAGTTGTACTCCTCTCATCAAGCTCTATCGAATGAGTTTCTGAGCCAAGCTTCGAGGGTATAGAGTTACTGCGCGTTTCGAAGAAGGGTCGTGGGCTCGAGTACCTTGATCGTTGACTCTAGCTTGCGCGCTCGTGACTTGCACATTCACCTTCTTCATTGCCTTTACACTATCAGCGCTGTGTGCGATATTATCTATGGTCTCGATAACTTGAGGCTGGAGTGAGGCGCCTTGATGTGGCCGCGGTGCGCGTTGATAGTCTGGATGCGGATAGTGTGCGTACTAGGGTGTAGTGGACGGAGCGTATGAAAGAAATGCGAGGAGAGGAGTCGAAGAGTCATGACTCTATTGTCGAGGGTACTCTAGGCACAGGTTAGTAGGGTCTGAGAGCTAAGTTGTTGGTTGCGCTTCCATCTCAGGAACATGACAGTGTGGCTATTGTAGCAATTCGTGGGAGTACTCCAGCACAGGGAAGCGGATAGCGTATAACCAACCAGCTAGTTCAGCTCTGTAACTCGACGTAAGTCCTTTTAAGATCGTCCCTGAGGAGCCTGATGGATGGAGATAGTCAAATCGCGCGTTGTGAGAAGCTCGCGTGGCTAAGGTATGGTGAACCGCGGCAGGTACAGCTTGACCATTGGTATTGCCCCTCCATGCGTTAGCTGTTTCCATTCAACACCAGATGCTTATTGTGATTCAAGTCGTACGCGTAGTGGTGGCGTTTCGTTGCAGACGGTATCATGCGTGATTACAGAGGCGGAAGAGAAAGAGGTCTCGGTGAAGCGGACGGATATTTCGGATTGGGCACCTTACTCTCGACGAGCTCTGAAAAAGTAAAGCAAGAGTTTCCATAGCGGGGCGGAGTAGACAGTTCAGGTTGCGGCCACTGTGAAGCTCATTGTGTGCGCACCGACCTTTCCTCATTAGCGCCACTGGACAAAAGGATTATCAGAACAGCATTGTCTGATGTTCAATCTCCTTCAGGGACTTGAACTCGCACTATTTTGGTCTTTGCCTCCAGGCAAAAAACAAACGCAATGGCAAGCAAGCAGAAGACAGAACAGAAAATCCATTTTTGAACGTACCTTGGATGATTGATCGATCTCGAGACGGACGAACCGCCAATTGGGCCACCTCAGTGGGCTTTTTGTTGATGTTATTGACGCGAATATTCTGTTATTTATAGGCTGCAAAAGCTGGTGCCAGGAGCAGAATGGAATAATGTTTTGCTTGAGTAGCCGTCACATGGCACGAACTTCACTTCTCACGTTCGTATCAGTCTCCGCAAGAAGAGCTTCCTTGATATTATGCTATGACTATAAGACGGCTGCAATCTGTGTTCGCTACATGGGCAGACACTCAACTGCGTTTTTCTTGGTCTGAGTCACGCCGTCTTCACCTTCAAGCTCCAGGTCCACCAGCAATCTTTCAGCCACCTACAAGCGTTCTAAAGCTCACAGGCTGGTTAAATTTTCGAGCTTATAGTCTCGAACACAATTTGTGAATCGCGGCAAAACGAAAACTTCTCAACTTCACAGTTCACTCATAGATGTAGGATTCTCCATCTGCGTGGGAGATCAACAACAAGTAGATTGGATAAGTGATGCCCCATTGCAACGTTAGTTCCAGGTCAAGCTAAAGCATGAAGCTCGATTAAGAATGTCTCTCCAAGAGGGCTTCGAGCAATCCGAGCCCCCACTGAGTGTTGTTGTGAAAGAAAGAAAAAGCACAGACAAAAGGTCTTCTATACCGGCTGTTTGAGCGTCAGATCAACATGACGTTATTGTGATCTCGCGCTCACATGCTTACACCGTCGCCGTAACCATGTTATGATTCCCAAATGGGACTAGACACGCGTGTGATCCAGCGACACGCCTCGTGTATAAAAGGCCCCCTTCCCCTCCACCCTGTCCTGTTCTTTACCACCAACAAATCAGGCTTTTCCCGATAGCGTAGGGTTTGGCATTCTCGGGATCTGGCGCTCATGAAGGCCATGATCACTCAAGATCCCATGGCACCATGGCGGTCTTGAGGTGAAGCGTTACACAACTTCGCTTGCACCGGGGCAATTTTTTCTCGCTGATGCTGTTGTTGTTCGCTTCTTGTGAACACAATCTTTGGCACCTGACGCCGATGAGGTGTGACGGCTTTAGCAGTACTTTTGGTGCGAACAGTCACTTTGCAGGCGATGAGGATCTTCCGAGCCTGTGGTCAGTTACCCGACCGTGACAACTTCTCGACGCTGACGAGAGAATTTTTTTACCTCAGGGACTTGTCCCGCACTTTTTTTCATTGACTGTCCCGGCTTGCTGGGCTTTCGAGGAAGAGATCTGTTTTTTGTGCACTTTGACCTTGCCCGAGTGTGAGCGTGCTGTCACTCCGCTCGATTCCCTGCTCTCAACCAGTGAACCTTCTGTCACCTCTTGCTCCTCGTACATATCCTTGACCCACACTCGAGAAATCTTGCCACCTTTTGTTACACGAGTCTCGTAAATGACAGCCCACCAGTCATGCGCGCCTCCACATTTCCAAGAGCGCCATCTCGTCTGCCACTCCCACCCACTTCACGCGGCTTTTAGTCTAGAACATGAGCGGTACACCGTCAGAAAAACCTTCTACTTACCGACACGTATGATTTCCCACCCGCTCACGGTATCCTACACGGCGGACAATAATGTCAACAATGGCAATACCCGACCATATCACGTCGACACTGCTCACATCTCAGAGCCCAGCAAAATTTTGAGCCACCACTGGTGTACGCTATCAACCAGCCCATGTTGGCGATCCACAACAATGGCTCTCCAGCGGCCACTAAACGCGCCTTCGTGCAATGACAGGCGCAAGTCTGACCTTCTCGTACCTTACTGTAGCCCCGAAAGCAGTTGGTTGCCTACATTACCCCGCTGCGACAATATGAGCTAGATTCGGCTTGGAACTACAACTTCGAATAAACCGGCGTTCTGGAAGTCCTGCTTGGTGGGTGAGCAGAAGAATAAACCTCCTCGTCCCCATAGGACCGAGTGGAGAATGGTCGAGCTCACTCAAGACCTACCCTTGATCTCGAATGCGGTGGTAAGAGTGCTTAAGCTGCCAGATAAGACGAGCATTCTAACAATCACCGCAGAGAGAGCCTTCGTTGAGCCAGAAACGCGCCACAACCCCGACGACGTACACGGTAGCCAAGCAGTCCAGAACTCCTCCATCCCCATCGCAGGGAGACCTTCATTTACAACAGGAACTCTCAATCAACCTGCACGCCATAGGTACCACCGTACACCATCTCCCTCCAATTCTTCCTTTACAATCCTCACGAGGCTAACGTCACATACCAGACACCCTCGCTCCTTGAGCGGCTCCCCACTAGACTTGCACACTACCCTCCGCCTCTGTTACAAAAGTCCATTACTCGAGGTCTCAGCTACCACCCCTCCTCACAACCGTGTGCCCGCGTAATACGTACCTACACCTCGATCATGCCTTCCCGTAGCCCTACCATCCTGCCCGCTCTAAGCGCACACGGAGTCAAAGTCGAGGTTTAGACCACGGCACAACCAATATGTACAGTCTACTGTGCACAATGATAGCCTACTCAGATGCGTTGAGAACTATCTATAGGAGTATGCCTCACACAACAGTACCACACCCCAAGACTCTCTGTCCTGATCTTGCTGACGCGCAAGTGTCTCAGGCCATACCCCCGGTCAAACATCGATCTCCCCATTCCGCGCGTCTTTCGGACACTGCATACAACGTTGAGACATGGTTTTTAGTGCTACTGCCTCCGTTCACAACGTCTCTTGGCCTTCGAAAGACCGGGTCCACATTCTGATCGGATGAATGTCTCACTTTGCACAACCATGTTGGGTTATGGGCGCATCGCACGGCAAGACATTGCGTGGGTGCTAAGACGAGAGCCGTGGGGCATCGCAGTGTAGGTCGAAGGCGCCTGTGGGTATACGGAGCGGAATGGGATGGAAAAGGGGAGCAGCGAGGAGATAGATGGCAAGTCTCTATCGACGAGATGTCGGGTAGGACGGAAGCTTATTGCAATGAGAGCGGGCGGCGTGATAGTATCTAGACCAGGCATTTGAACCACAATGTAAGATGTTACTCTGCGCGTACAGCGAAGAATGCATACAACAATGCAAGAGTCCTCCCAAGTCTCACTCCCCAAAGACATATGAGTTCACAAGTCCGCGACAGGATGAAAAACACACAAAATGAGATGGATAAATACCCCAACCACGCCAACACCTCCCCTGCAGCCAAAACTCGCCCTCTGAATCAGCCAACCACCCAACGCCCAAGATGAAAACCCCCTCCTGCCTAACTCCCATCCTCTCCTTCCTCCACATCCCCACCTCTCCTCCCACCTTCAAAGTCCACGCTCCTATCTTGATCTGGACCTGCCCCCACCCCTCCCAGCACCAAAACGCCATCTTCCACCATCCCACTTCCCGCCACCCCCTCGGCAAACTGCGCTGCCGCACATGCACGCATCCGAAAATCTGGAACCCCAACTCCCCCCGCACGCGCGTATCCAGCGACGAGGACATACTCTTCTATAAGCGCATGCCCAACGGGGGATACAGCGACGCTCGGCTGCACAGCTATGCGATTGGGACGCCGAGGGGGAGGGTGGGGTATATCTGCCATTGCTGTGGGATGACGTGGCGTACGGAGAGTAGGCGTGGGTGGTGGGGTGGGGAAGAGAAGGTTAGGGTTGTTGGGGGGAGGGTGTGGTGTCGGTGTGGGACGCGGGTGTTTCGGTGGGGGGAGTATTCGCTCTTTGAGGTTGTCGAGATGAAGGCGATTAAAGAGCGTGGTCGTGAGTAGTAGGGCGGCGTGCTATGAATTTCTGACAAGTCATTGCGTGTTCTAGGTAGAAGCTTTGATAGATCAATAGTATGTCGTCCGGAATATCGGGAACGGGATATTCGTACGATACTGCGCACCACGATAGAGACTATCGTCTTGAATAGCGTGACAATTTGATGTTGAATGCCATCCTATACCGTTTACAACATTCAAGCCTGAGAAGATCCACAGACTTTGACTCTCCGCATCTCGACTCCAGTCCCGTCGACCACACTACTCCAGCATCAACTCTCTTGGCCTCTCGCGCATCTCCGCCGGCACACACGCCCACGAGCACACCTTGACCTTCAGCGGGTAAAAGGCGGAGACTTTCCAGAATTCGATCCACTCGGCCCTCGCAACCACGTACTCGTGCTTGCATACGTGACAGTGGCGGAACTCGCTATAGCCAGCGATGCTGTTCTCTGCTGCCTGTGCAAGAATGCGATCAGCGTCAACAGGAACTGGCTCGGGGATGAGTGCGCGGACATCATCGATGGACAAACTGTCCAGGTGCCGTTTTCGCAGAACGTTGTGGAGACATGTTGCGACGAGAGAGGACACTCTAGAGGTTCGTGGTGGGGAAAACCATGTCGGTGGAACGTCGTACGCGCCGCGAGTGGTTTCGACGATGGCGCAGAAGTCGTGATCGTTTGAGGTGGGTTGGGAAGGCGAACCTTTGATCAACACACCTGCTTGGTCGAAGTAAGACACTGGTGTTCGGGCGTAATATGTGGGTGAGAAGAGATCCCTTTGGAAGTCCTTGTTGAGCTTGATAGACTGATATTTGCTTGGAGGATGATGAGGGTAAACACCTTCACCGACGGTTTCCAATGTCTCATCCACCTGTGTAGGTTCGACCATGCTGGTCCAGGACTCGAGTTCGCGTATTTTCCAAACATCTCTTTCACGATCTGGACTTGATGATAGGCTGGCGTAAAGTCCCGGAAGTTTCTCGTCGGCCATGCGATGGAGTGTCTGGATGGTTCTTGTCCCTAATGAAGACAGTGACAAGTCCTCGTACAAGTCTACATAGAAGCGCGTAGAGGACTCGCGCTCGAGTAACGTGTGATTACCTAAGGTCCGAACATCCTCCAAATTGCCATACGGCCTGAACATGCCAAGTAGCTCAAAAGGTAGCGACACTAGCTTGTTCAATGACAAGTCTATCATTTCCAAATGACGAAGCTGGTTGATCTGCGGCGGGAGCTCTACGATCTGATTGTTTCTAAGGCTAAGACTTGTGAGGAATCGCACGTGGAACAGCGTCGGGGTGAGTCGACAGAGGTTGTTGTTGCTCAGGTTGATGTGTAGTTCAGGAATCATTGAGCGGAACTGGCCCTCGGTGGGAAGGTCGTCGCCCGGAACTGGAGGAACTCTGATCACCGAATCGAGTTCGCCAATGTAGTGGATGTCGTCGTCACCGAGCCCCAACCCCTCGAATTCGTACGTGTCAGAGTTCTTATCCAGTCCCATGCGCATTCTCGGGTAGAAGACATTTTCCCCACGCCCCATTGACGGTGGCTCATCCCAGGCCCCAGGAAGATCGAAGGGCGATTTGTGCTCAGGCAGCAGATCTACAGATCCATCTGACGCGTCGCTCATCATGAACACACCCGAGTCGAAGTTGCGCGTCATCTTCACCTTTTTGGCTTCTGGCGTGTTTTGCGCCGAGTCGCCATTTTCGGATTCCCACCATGCGCCTTTGCGCTTGTTCTTGAAAATGCGCGGTGATACATAGTTGCCCACGTCTGCCGACTCTCGAGAGTCATCACTAGAGAATAGGGGTGGTGGAGAACTTGACTTGGGCGAAAACGCGTGGTCGCGCGGTTCGAAGAAGGGCGAACTGGGGAGGTTGGGCGCACTTGCGCGAGGAGGGGAGGAGGGAAGTATTGCGTCGCTGTCCATGATGTTCAAGTGGAAATTTGTACAAAGAATTTCAACAGTAACTCAAAGCGCTCGAGTATGCGCCGACGAAGCTTTCGTCTGGTGTTGAAGAACAATGGTGAAGTCGAGGCTGGAGGCTGGAGGCTGGAGGCGCGTTGGAGCTTGACGCGAACCCCGCTAACTTCGGTCGCTCAGGGTCCAGTGCCGTCATGGCCCACGGTTCGATGCGCTCGCACGTGCATCAAGTAGCCTTGTCCTCCGATATAAACTTTAAGTGCTTCTTTGGTACGGGACCATGGCTTTCGGGATTTCCAAGCGATGCTCCGCCATTTGATGGGTCGAGCAGCCCGTGGCATGCCGAATCTCCAGCGGGCGGAACGACGAGACACTATCTCAACGTACTATGGTCCCAACCGTCCGGTAAGTTTCTGGGAGATATATTGATGACAAATGTGGATTCCAGACAAAGAGCGTGAATGCAGCACGGGAAAAAGAAATCACCGTGCTCTAGTAACGTTTAGTCAGGCGTCCAGGGTCCACTGCAAACCATGCCTCCGAGCTGAATCGCGATACGCATCGGCCAGGCCGTTGAACTTCGAGGCGAAGCGAAGCCTTAAGGCTGCAAAGTGTTCCGTGCACACAGAATACGAGAGTGTCGTGAACATGAAAACATCGCTAAACTACCACAGAAGGACATCGCAAGGAGCATCAGACGTGCGAGAGACAGTACGAGCAGCATCAGCAGCAGCCCGTCTGACATGAAAGACGAGAGCGATGTGGAGGTATATATTTGTAGGTTCGCGTTGAGAGCCAGGACGCTAGATCAATGCCGTGTATATTCAACAACCCAAAGACAAAAAGACTATGCTACTCGTCATGCTTATAGTTCAGCCATTCTCCTGATGGCCAAATTTGTTACCAGCCTCCCATCCATGCCTAAATTACTTCCTTCCAGTGGCTCTCCCTTCGACATAGCCAATTCAGTCAGAATCTTACCCATTGGCTCCGTCGGTGTCATCAAGCTCTTGTACGCGAAAGTCAGCGGTGCCAGGAGCACGCCCTTGTACGTCGCCTGCTTGGGAATGAACGGATGAATCGCCGGCTGGTTCCGCCAGTCCACGGCGCCCAGTCGCACATTGTAGAGCTTGAACAAGGGGTTCTGTTTGTGGAACTCGAGAAGTGCAGTCTCGACCTGGCCCTTCACGCGGCCGAAGATGGGGGTGAACATGCCGGGCGATTGCGTAGCGCCTTCGCCGGAGATGTAGACGAATGTGAAGGGCGAGTCAGGGTGGAGCGTGGAAAACGCGTGTGCGGCTGCGATAGGGTAGTCGTGTGTTATTTCGACGTATTTCCTGTACCACGATCGAGATGTCAGTGGACTGTCCATTGTCTTGAGTTGAATAAGCTGAGAACGCACTCCTTGTCCACGCTGTTCTGCGAGACGCCCTGTGCCCACACGCATCCCTGCGCATCTTTCAACTCCTCTAACAACGTGCTCTCGTATGTCTTGTAATCCTTGTGGATGATGACTTTTGCCTTGTCGTGTCCTTCTGCCATCGCGACGGGACGCCGGCTGAGGATCGAAATACGGCTAATGCTCTCTTGGGCGAGCATGTTGTTGAGGACCGATGCCCCAACGAGGCCGGTTGCGCCAGTGAGGATGATATGCATTGCGAGTACGGATCTTGGTAGCTGCTAGATTGAGGGGTTGGAGTGCAAGTTATAAGCATGTGCTGCGGGGAGAGCGAAGGTAAGCACTACTGTGGTGTGTCTGACATGTCATCGTGAGTGACGAGTCGGTCGCCGTGTTAACTCCATGATGCCTGGGGTCATGTAATGTCATAGCTCCTGCGGACATTCTCATCGTGATATAGTCGAGTAAAAGCCGGGCGTTGAAGGAATATCGACCCTCGAAGCTGCAAGATCGCGGAGTTAAGATCGCGACGCAGGGTTCCGTCCGGTGTCCGTTGAGCTAACCGCGTTGACTAAGCGGGCGGGCGATTGGAGGAAAGTGCCATGCGCATTACCGCACTGTCCTGCATTGCCGTACTACATACAACGATGTTATGCAGCTCGTGCAAAACACCACACTTGAAATCGAGACGGCACGAAGCTCATATCGAAACGACGTCTTGCTGATACCGCGTATTCCTTCCATATCGCTGTAGAGGATTGGCAAGATTGACTAGATGACGATGACTGGGTCCAGGATCACACGGCCGTTGGCCGCCTTGATCTCTAAGGATTTTCCGGGAGTCGCGGAACACGTTGCGTAACTACCATGCAAAAAACTAATCCTGCGGACGTGAGCTCTCTTCCAGCCCTGGGACATTTCTCTCTCATCGTCTCCTCGTCCTCGACTCCGCTTTTGTACCGTCACACTGTTCTCCCCCTCCACTCGGCGACGAGACTACCAGCAGCATGGCAGCCACAGAAGCCCTCAATAACCGCCACATCGTCTCTCGGGTTCTGTTCCAACTTGCCGAATCGAAGCACAAAGAGCGCCAACAACGCGGGCCAAACTACCCGGTAGAGTTCCTGGAGTTTCGACCAACATTGCTATCTTCTATATTGGTCAACAAACTGTGGGCGGAAGAAGGTACATCGATCCTATGGAGTCGTTATCCGCAGCTGCCGGCGCTCGAGCTCATGACGTACAATCGACGGCAAAACTATGCCAACAAAGTTGAGCGCATCTTCTGTGTCGTATCAACCCATAGCAATGAAGACCTGAGTTTTCTGGACGGCCTGAATTGGCCGAGATTAAAGTGTCTTGAGCTGGATATAGACTGGAGGACGCGCGGGCACAGCTTTCGGAATATGTTGCACGCTGGTATCGAGAGTCTGGAGTTGTCTGGGGTTCAGAGTGGAGACTCGGATTACATCGCTGAATCCGTCCTACCCGCTTTGTTCGCACCGTGCAAGAATCTTCAGAAAATACACATTGGCCCGCACACAGTTGATGCTCAGGATCCTGTTGATGCTTACGCACTACTCACTCTGCTTAATGCTGTGCCTAGCATCAAGGAAATACGAATCATGAATACCAACTTCCTAGGCAAGGACATGCTCTTCACTCGTCTCTCCCAGCGGCCTGGTCTTCAAGCTCTGGAGATCGACCTCGAACCAGGACTGGAGCTTCTTCCCTACTTCTCGGGGCCCAATGCCTTACCATCTCCTTTCGCCAGTTTACAGCGCCTGAAAATGGTGTGCTACCCGGAGATTGCTCTCGCGCTTCCAGTGCATCTTCCCACTCTTCAAGAGATACAATTTGACGTCGCCCGCATACCTCAGCAACCCGTCGACTTCTCAGACCTCAACATCTTCGACGACATTTTGAACTCTCTTTCACAGTGCCCAGAGTTAAGAGTATTGAAAATTAATGTTGGCAAGCTTGCGATCGGCTTTCCTGCCGCACGTTTGTATCCCTCATTGAGCGGAAAATCGTTGGTCAAACTCGCGGCTTCGTGTTCAAAGCTACAAGACATCAGCATCTCCGCCTTCCAGCCATCATCAGTGAATGGTTCAACTATATCGAGTCGTCATTTTGAAGCTTTCTGCGAGAAGTTACCACATTTGAGCAGTCTATGCTTGAACTTCCATCCCACCACCGCAACAAGTCTCCAAGACTCGGCCCTTCAAAGCTTGGGAAGGTATTGTCCCAAACTTGAAGTACTGCGCATGGGTATTCCATTACAACTACCTAGCTTAGCAAAACTCGACGACATTTTGGCTGATGACAAAGGCATCTCATCTACTACGGCGGTGAATCACAGTAAACCAATTACCTCGACATCTTCCACCCTTGGGGGAGCCGACCTCCCACGTTCTAAAGCGTCTTCAGCAAAGCCAAAGTCGCATATTCAACCGCTGTTTCCCCACGTCACCCGACTCACCTTCGCGCGCCCTAAAACCGCTCTCTCCGCTCCGTCGTTGGTTTCACGGTTTAAGCCCGTCGTGGACCCCAAACTTGAAAAAGACATTGTCCGCTCTTGGGCGCAACCTCTTCTCACACATTTCCCTCGTCTCGAGAGACTCGAGGCATGGGGCGACTCAAGCGGTTGGGACAACTACTCGCTCAACTACTTCTTGGTCATGGACAAAGATGAGATACTGGCGAGTATGTGGGAGTTTCTGAGTGGCCTGGAACAGGACCTGTGGCTCAACGATGAGGAAGAGTCTGCCCCGATGGCAGTAGATACCGGATGCGATATTGAGCACGTCAACGAGCAGACAGGCTTTGAGAGCCATGGTAGTGGAGGGGATTGGGAGAAGGCGAGCTTGATGAATGAGTTTCCTGTCAACGAACAGATTGCCGAAACTAGATATATGCACCCCATTCATGAAGAGCACGAAGATCTTACGATGCACACACACCCGCTGGCTTTAGAAGACGAAGGCTACTGCGAGGGCGAGGGCTCAGAAGGCAACTCTGTCATCGTTCCCGCTATCATGAGCACTTCGATACGGCCGAAACAGAGCGCCATACGCGGCGTTCTCAAGAGCATGATATGTACCAGGATAAGATAGGTGTGTATCAAGGTCATTGTTATTGTATCTTTCGAGGAGCGGGGCTTCTTCCACGAGGTTTTGCACTTTCCTCTCATTCATATGAATCAACGAAGTCATGGTCAAATATAATCTCATTTCTGAATCTCGTTTGTCTGCATCCATCAAGCTCTTTATAGCCGATAGGCACCCTACAGCCCACACACACTTGTGAAGTTTACACACTTCCAACCAATCCAGCTCCAGCGCAACATAAACCCTTGTGGTCACTCCCCTGATCACCCAATTCCCAACCGACCATCTGCAGTATACCCCGAAGGTCGTCAGTCACATCGTTCTCTCAAACACCCACTCAAGAAACATACCCAGTCATCCCTCAACACAAGCCCGAGTCTGTCTTAGCTTCACCCGACGGGCTACTAGACCCCAACGGTACGTTGACCCGCAGACTCAGCGTTGAGGACTGCTGTTAAGGGACAGAGACCCGAAGGCGAGAACCCATATTGACCGGCGAGCGACAGGACCGAAGAAACGACCAAGAAGAGGGAGGGAACTAGCAGACATCAGCATGCATGACCGTGGAGGCCCACAACACACCAACATACAGTATCCAAAGCCAAAAAGACGGCACCTGGGAACACGTCAGCAGCTATCCACTACGTACTCAAACCTTCGAACTCAGCTTGTAGTCTTTACGCAACTAACTTACCAAACACACAGATAACCTCAACCCGTGGCTTACGCCACAAACCGCCTCAGCCGCGCCTTGAAGCCCTGCAGCTTCTCACGCACGCGGCGCCGCAGTGAGGGCGTGGGCGGGAGCGGCTTGGGCGGCAGCGGCTTCTCGACGTTCACCGCGTCCTTGTTGTTGTTGCTGCTGCTGCTGTTGTCCTGGCATAGCGCTGGCGGCGCGCTCGCGGGGCGGAACATGAGCTCCTCGGGGAGCGGGTAGTGGGGCGGCGTGGGCGTGGGCTGGGGGCGGAGGAGAACCGCGGGGAGGAAGAGGGTGGAGGACATGTTGTTGTTGCTGTTGTTGTTGATGGTGGTGGTGGTAGTGGTAGAAGATTGGTTTGATGGAGGATTGGAGGTGGTGAGCTGGTTTTATAAGAGGGCGCTATTTCGAGCGGAGGTGAACGCGGGAGTAGAGTTTTCTCTGCGTGACTGCGTGGGTGAAGTGAAATGATATGAAACGTGTGGGACGGCGGAATGAGCTTCGGCTGGAGAAGCTCGTGTGGGCTGTTTTTACCGTGCGGGTTATGGCTTGGGAAGACTTCTGGGATGCTCTAGATGGGCTGGATGGGCGGGCTGGTGTCACTGAAGGGGTTTTGCAAAGCGCATCTCAATGATCTGGGAGCGTTCGCGGTGTTTACATCGTCACTTTACGCCCCCGCCAACCATGCATTTTGAGAGGTTGTTTTTCCCAAGCTCAATATTGCGGCCTTGATAGCGCAACGAAGACAGGTGGTTGTCGCATGGGCAGGAATCAAAAACTGCGATAGTTGTGTCCTCAGGTCTGGACACCCTCTTGTTATCCGCTGGAGGCTTGGAGTGAACCAGTGGGTCGTAGTTCTCAATGTAAGCCTTCGGCACATATCTGTGGGCATTGAGCGAGGTTATCAGCGTGAGTTGAGGAGCTGCTTCGCCATTTGAACCAGCGTGTCTCACAGGTGCTGAGCTTCGTCAGTCGGTGCGGTTTGTTATCATGGCACATAGGCAGCAATGATGGTGGGACTAGAGCAGCCTTTGAGCGACTCCCACATCAACAATACTGAGTCAATTACGGAGCTCTCGTCACTGTGCATAGATAAAACGTGGGCGGACACTGTATGGGAGCTGTGTTTACCAGTCCGCTGTGTTGTGCGCAGTCACTGATCAACACAACATTCCACGCGACCCTCCCTCCCGCAGAAGAACAACAAGATACAATCACGCGTAGAACTCTCATCACCAACACACTGGACTCAAAGCAACACATGCACACTGTCTGTCTGCCCACACTCCAAACAAACGCACCATCCAAATCAACAAAAGCTCTTCTTCAAGGCACCGGACAAGCCGACACACTCAACGAAAAAACAGGGCCCCGAAAGGCAGTAGACAGCAAAAATTACTCCAACGCAAGCGTCAAGCCGCTCGCACCTCTTCACTCGCCGCAATGTGCAATGCAGGAATGCTGAGGGGACAATCTGAACTCAGGAGCTCCAGTGTCCTTGGAAATGATGTGTGTTGGGGCTGGAACCACTAAGGATATCCAGACCCCGTCACTCACCTGGTAAGGAGTTGGAGGGAGGGCGAGGGAGGAGCGGTTTATATAGACCATGGGCTTGGCAGATTATGTAACGTCGGCTGCCGAAGTTCTACCGGTCTGTGAAGTGAAAAGAAGGGTCGGATTGAGGGGCTTGGCGAGCACGGGGGGTCGGAGGGCGAGTCTGGTGGGTAGAATGACGTGTTTTGGATGGTCTTAGCGGGTTTTGGGAGTTTGAAAGGCTTTCAATGGAGGGTAGTAGAGGTTTTCAGTTCATTGTCATGGTGTCTCATCAAAAGTTTATAGTACAGCCTGCCACTCTTCAGATCCTCCGCGTGCTCGTCTCCCCATAGGCCAAAAGCCACGGTAGTCCCCATCTAACCGTCTACTCCTTTCCAGGTTCTGCCCAGTATCTCCTCACCCGCCTTCAGCTCTGACACCCTGATGCGCAAGATGTTCGTTGCCCTCGCGCCGTCATCCGCACACAGCCACGCCAGATACCCCGCAGGAAGCCCCAGCTCAGCGCCCCGCAACCTCACCTCCGAGTGGGCCTTCAACCGCACCCGGTGCTTCGTCGAGTCGTAGACCATGTGCTGGCCCAGGCACTTCATCACCAGCGGAAGGCCGATGGTCACCATGCCCGCGTGGTCGTTATTTGCTTGGGGCAGGGACAATAGGCGGGAGATGAGGAGTTCGACCGGTTCGCCGGTCAAGCGAGGAGCAGCTGGCGGCGATCCTTCTGGAGAGGTAGGAGAAGGGGGAGGAGAAGAGGCATCTCCACCTCTCTTGATCTTGTAGCCGAGTTCTTTGTCGGCGAGCTGCGAGGCGGGGCCAGAGGGGACGCGGGATCCTGCTTCGCCGATAGCTTGAAGCAGGTCGGCGTTGAGGAAGGAAGAGACGGTGCCGAACTCGTCGTTTGAAGATGCCATTTTGCTTGATGTGGCTTTGGAAAGAGATGAGGATTTGGTGGTGGGGGTGCGGTTTACTTTGTTGTGGTGAATTATATACTTCCTTTTGAAACGAAACCTCTCATTCACTTCAAGTTTGAAGAATCTGTGATTCAGCGAGCCTCCTGATTGAGTGACGACGTTGTGGTTTCATTTGGTATTGTGTCTCGGACACTAGAATATCTGCTGAGGCACTACAGAGTGGACAATGAGTCTTTCGTATTGAAGCAGCTCGAGGATGTGCACTCCATGATGAAGCCACAACATGACTTTGTGGCCCTTCACAGTCGACATCCAGATAAACATTGTATGTGAGGTGCGAGGTATACCATAACTGACTTTTGTATCCATATCTGGAACGGAAAGGTTGAGCATGGTCAGCCACATCTTTATAAGTATGGGCACAGACAAGCGTTTGAAAGCACTCATGTGGGTAGAACGACTGGATGATCAGAAGAATGACCAGGCCGTTTGGCAGCTCACTGCACATGCGAGTCGTCACATCCATGGCAAACTATCTATCTGGTGCAGTCACTCACGTCCTGAACGAAGACATAGGATTATATACAATCATCGTTGTCTCTGATGTCAAAACTAGCACCCCGCTCTTGGTTGACCAGATACGTAACATCGAAAAGCAAAGTGCTACAAAACAGGTGAGGAATGTGCATTGTCGGAAGGACTGTACAATGAGGTGCCAGTTGAAGAAGCCCGGTGGCAATCAGGAAGGCAAGAAGAGTGACATAAGCTCACCTGCTTGATAGCAAGAGCCTAGGAAAGGTCCGCCGCAGGTGAACCTTCCGTCGGAGCAAACGCAGGTTTGAAGCAGCGACACTCAGAGATTTCACGACTATGACCGTTCTTGAATACTAGAGTTGGATGAAACGGCGTGATTTTGGTTGCGTTCAGCAAGCAACATGCGGAGTTGTCCATTTGATGTCCGGCAAAAAGAACGTTGCCGCTTTGACCTCGCTCTCACTAGTGAAGAACAAGAACTGCAATCAGGGTGACGTCCGTCGGCCTAGAGATTGAAACGGTCGCTCACCTTTGACAGACCATCAGGTGTTATCTCTCACCTCCAGCAGTACCCGAGCATTATAAGCCACTCCCCGCCTTCCTACCTCTCCTTCCAGAACACCCCACTTCCATCAACCCACAACAACCACATCCAACGCACCGAAACGTTAACAACCGCAACACTGCCATGATGAAGTTTACCACCTTCATCCTCGGCGCCATCATCGGCCTCGCCACCGCGCTGCCCACCGGTGAAGCCAGCGTGAGCGACGTTCCCAACGGCTTCCTCACTAACACTCTTGACACCCGCCAAACCTGCACCATCAAACTCACATCCTGCCACCCCGAGTGCAAGCGGCTCACCGAAGAGCTCAACGGTTGCCTCTGCATCAACAAACCCGGCGGCACGCACGGGTGCATTAGCATGGACAAGAAGCTCGTAAGTGCACAAGTTCATAAGGGAGGAAGTATGAAAGATGGGAACGGACGCTGACCATTGAACAGAAGGCCTGCAAGGCTAGATGGTGCGCTTGAATCCAAGGCAGCGACACGGTGCCAGGTGATGGACACAAGGGGACTCAGGGCCTGGGGAGCATGGATACGGATGGGGACATGGTATGCAGGATTGATATCTACAAATCGACTCGTCGATTGGAGGAGTAGCTGGTCGTACAAAGCCGATTAGCTTCCTCAGTATGATCAAATCAACCGGAAGTATATGAAAAGCTTTACATCTTTCTTCGTTTGTGAGCCAAAATGCAAGACAACAGTCATGATTTAGACTACCACGGCAACCCCAGGATCAGGCCAGCTTGTGAGTGCGTGATCGACAGCTGGTGACAAAACACAAGATGTTCATCTTAACTCAAATTCCATGGACTTACTGAATCGCAACCCACCTCTATCAAACCGGTGTCAAAGAGCCCGCGCTTTTGATATAAGCGTGAATCTCTCGACGTTCTACTGCTGTCTCTGAAGCGCTCCTCGGCCTGAAACACCAAGTTCAAATGCACATCGATACTGAAGGAAGCTGAGTTGTGACGAAGTGCACATGATAACCGTGAAGGACTAAGACCTGTTCTGCGAATGACGTGGTGCTGCTTTGAGGGACGTAAGGCAGCGCAATTAAGACTGGACAAGGCGAAGAGTTTGACTGTAGCGATGTATGTATTCTCGTATATGTGGGAGATAACTACTCACCGCAAAGCAATCTGACAACGCCGCCCAAGTCGTACCTTGTGACTTATGAATGCACCAAAGAGCTGCAACTGAAAGCACGAACATGACTAGCACATAGAATGGTATGTATGAAGCGATTGGAAGGGTTCATCACGATGCGCATGCGAAGCCACAACGCATTGTGAATCTCGTCTTGCTTGGGTAGAATATAGAAGGGTTTTTTGCAGCCACACCATGAAACGTATAGTGTTCTGTGTTCCTGGAAACTACATTGTGATATATTTAGAAATTTGTACGCATAGTTGTTAACGTTAATCGATGTGAAGGGGTTGAACAATCAGCCAAATATGGGAATATCGAGAAAGTTTGAGCAAAACCGAAAGCCCTGCCGAAGGAGAGAGTACCCCGCCTCAGAGACTACACCCACTCGGATCTTTGGAGATACTGCTATTCTTGAAGATGTGCATCTTGCGGAATACAATTCTGACTATTACTAACCACGTGTACTGCATAGCGTGAAAAGATGTGCAGCACTATCACTAATCCCACTGTCCTAGCCTGTGGTCTCTTAAAGTACATCAATTTGTTAGTGCATGGATCATGGTATGATGCTGTGATTGTGTCGAGGTTGTTGCCGCGTGCTCAACACGTGGTGGCGCTGAGTCCAGCAATTCACATTTTTGGGCGCATGCGGGCCGCGCTTCTCGAAATCGATGACGCATGCATTCAACGGCTTCGAGGCGCAGCGGTATGTACACTTCTAAGCGATGCTCCAATCATGCACGCTGTCGCGAGTTTTGCCTTTCTCAACGACACGGCGGAATGAGCGCCCAGGGCTTGGCCGATGCGCTCTGCCGAGGCTTGCTTGTTGGGCGTCTGGAAAATGAACAACATTTCCAAAGTCCGATGGAGCGTGGAGGAAGGAAGAGGATGGAAAATGAAACAGAGCCTTGACAGCTGTAAGACGCACGTTCTCCTGTCAAATGAGACGAGAGCGTGGCGGCCCATCGGAAGTTACAGCGTCCGGTCAGACGTGGCCGCGGAGCTTCGATGGCGGGAGATCATCGACCCGTAAGTACGCCAGAACAAATGCGCGATCGAAGACGTGCACACCAAGATGTCGCGCGCTCGGCATGGCGAACACGCGGTATACGGTGCCGGTTTGCCCGGATATTCGAAGTCTGTTCGCATCTTTTGCCTCTGAGTGTTATTGACATTGCTCTCCACATCGCCTGTTCATTTCTCGATACCCCCTTTGCATGTTTGAACCCGTGAACGACATGCAGTCTTGCTCCACATAGTAATCTTAATCGAAAGTCGCGAGTTTTCCATCGAGCAAGTCACCGTTTACACCATCTGAGCTCATCTTCAAACCTTTCCCTATCGAGCGCGCCACCGCGGGCACAAGTAGCCACCATGGCGGGGGCAATCGTGAAGCAGACGTGGATTCTCACAAAGAAGACACTGCTTGTTGTCTTTGTGCGACAATGGTTCTTTACAAGCATTCGCGCATTCTGGGCGCCCATCATTTTCGTAAGGCCTGGCTAGACTCCGATGTGTGGCAGCTGCTAATCATGGTGTCTGCAGATGTTCTTCATCACATACGCAAAAAACTTCTTCATCCCCCCTTCTGAATTCGGTATTGGCAGCGTGCATGCCATTCGCTCCTTCCCCAATGCACTCGGCGCTGCAACCGGTGGCCGCGACAAGGTCGTTTTCGTAAACAATGGATACGCCGGTGGAGAGATTGAGCAACTTATTGGGCAGCTGTCGACCCAGGTTCGCGACGCGGGACTGAATGCGATTACTGTCCAGCAAGAGGTGGATTTGTTGACAACCTGCGCCGGCTCATTGAGGGGTGCAAGCACATGCTATGGTGCTGCATCCTTCCACTCGAGTCCTAGCGAAGGAGACGGATTTGGATGGAACTACACCCTTAGGTCTGACGGATCGCTGGGGGACCAGATTTATGTGGACCAGAGCGACAACGACATCCAGCTCTTCATCCTCCCGTTCCAGCGAGCTATCGACCAAACGATCGCATCTACCAATGGCAGTCGAGCCCTCCCAGACATCGACGAATATCCGTTCACAGATCTCACGCAGGAGCAGAGGGACGAGAGGATAAGGTCGCTGTACATGGGTGCGCTGATCAATATCATGGCCGTGGCGCTTTACATTGGTGTTTGCGGTGTAACATACCAGCTCACTGGGCAAATGGCAGAAGAAAGAGAACGCGGGATTTCCCAGTTGGTGGAAGCTATGTCCCCGGCAAAGAAAGCATGGCACACACAATTTGCTCGTCTGCTGTCAAACCACATCGCCTTTGACCTCATCTACTTTCCTGGATGGGTAGTCATGGGCCTCATCGTGTGGGCACTCGCTTTCAAGTCGTCGAGCGCCGCCATCCTAATCATCTTCCATATCCTGGCCGGTCTGTCCTTGACCAGTTTCTCCATCTTCGGCGGTGCGTTCTTCCGCAAAGCACAGCTTTCTGGAATCACCATCGTCATCATCCCAATCTTGTTGGCAGTCATTGCGCAAGTTGCTGGTCCTTTTGGCACTGGTGCTGTATACGTTTTGAGTCTGATATTTCCGTCCATGAACTACGTTTTCTTCATAATCTACGTTGCCCGATTCGAAAGGCAACTCATTGCAACAAACATGGTCAAGGCAGCGCCTGTCTACAACAGCCATAATTTTACCACTACTGGAGTTGTGTTCTGGGTATTTCTGGTAATTCAGATTGTGGTATACCCGTTTCTCGGCGCCCTTGTCGAAAGATGGCTATATGGCACAGTGTCAGCTGAACGAAAGACCACGACCTCATCTCCAGATCACAACATCATCTTGACAAACTTCTCGAAGCACTGGACGCCTAGCTGGTTCCGCACAAAAGTGCTGGCCAAAGTTGGCATCAAGCCACCGGAGACAGTCATTGCTGTCAATGACTTTAGCATGAAGGCGCGCAAAGGTCAGATCATGGTTCTTCTTGGTGCCAACGGTAGCGGAAAATCAACCACTCTAGATGCAATTGCTGGGTTGAACTCAATCACCAGTGGTGCCATTGAGATCGATGGCACTGGAGGTTTGGGTCTTTGCCCCCAAAAGAACGTAATGTGGGATGAGCTCAATGTGTACGAGCACGTCCGGATCTTCAACCAACTGAAATCGACTGGGACGTACGACAACAAGGACACGATCGAGAATCTCATCCGTGCCTGCGACTTGGGACACAAGATCAAAGCCCGGTCGAGCACATTGTCCGGAGGCCAGAAGAGGAAGCTGCAATTAGCCATGATGTTTACAGGTGGCTCCAAAGTCTGCTGCGTCGATGAAGTGTCATCTGGTCTTGATCCGTTATCGCGCAGGAAGATTTGGGAGATTCTGCTTGCTGAGCGTGGCGATCGCACCTTCCTACTCACGACTCACTTCCTCGATGAAGCAGATGTTCTCGCCGACTACATCGCCATCCTATCTCGCGGCGTGCTCAAGACCAAGGGAACGTCTGTCCAGCTTAAGCACGAAGTAGGGGCTGGCTATCACGTTACATACCCCAGGGATGCGCCTGTTGCGCCGCCCAAAGACGCCATTAAGAAGCCATCTCCATCGGATGCTATGGTCCAGTACCAATTTCCCACAGCACTGCCCGCAACGAAATTCGTTGATATACTCAGATCCCATGGGATCAAGAACTACGACATCGTGGGACCAACGTTGGAGGACGTTTTCCTGGCGAATGCTGAAGAAGTCAAAGAATACCACCTCATGGACGCTGACAACGATGAGCGAACTGCCGGGCTTGCCCCAAATAAGGACACTGACCAAACCTCGGACCTGAACTCTGGTATCGATAAGAGCCTTACTGTTGGCAAGGGACACGGCACCTCGATGTTCAAGCAGACTCTCATCTTGATGCAGAAGCGCTGGACAATCCTCAGAAGGAACTATTGGCCGTATGTGTTCGTGTTGCTGCTTCCTATCGCTGCCGCTGGGCTTGTCACGTTGTTCTTGAAGAACTATGAAGCCGTCGGATGTGATCCTGGGGCGAATTCAAACAACCCAACGGTTTTCTCGCTCGCCAACGTCGATGCCATTCCCCTCATCCCGATCGGCCCCACGAATCTCCTCGGGAATGCTATCCAAACTATAGTCGAACGTACAAGCATCAGCGAGGACAGCTTCTACATCGTCGAAACCTTGGATGAGTTTAACGACTTTGTGCGGACTCGTTTCCACGACATCACTCCCGGTGGTTTCTTCCTGCGCGAAAATCAGCCTCCTATCATGGCGTATCTTGGTAACGGTGGAGTTGTCGGAGGCCTTGTCACTCTTAACACTCTTGACAACATCCTCACGAACATCCCCATCTCAACGCAATACCAGCAGTTCGCTGTTCCATTTGCTCCTAACATGGGTGACACGCTACAGCTTACCCTGTACTTCGGGCTGGCCATGAGTGTGTTTCCGGCTCTGTTTGCACTGTATCCGACACAAGAGCGACTGAGAAATGTTCGAGCATTACATTACAGCAATGGTATTCGGGCCGTGCCTTTGTGGTTGGCGTACACAGCATTCGATTTCAGCTTTGTGCTCGTGATCTCTGCTGTGTGTACGGCAATCTTTGCGAGCGTAGGTGCTGAGAATCAACCTGATGACGACTCGAGCTAACATGACATAGGCTTCCGACGCTTTCTACGCTCCTGGCTACCTTTTCGTCATCTTCTTCCTATACGGTCTAACTGCCATTCTCTTCGCCTACCTCATATCCATCATCGTCACATCGCAGCTTGCAGCTTTCGCTTTTGCTGCTGGAGGAATGGTCTCGTTGTTCCTCATCTACTTCATTGGGTACATGTCGATTTTGACCTATGCACCTGCTTACAACATCGACTCCTGGCTCGACATCTTCCACTGGACATGGTCTCTCGTTTCACCATCTGGGAGTTTGTTAAGGGCACAGCTGCTGTCGTTGAACTCCTTCAGCGTACTGTGTGACGGTAATCAGATTCCTAGCTACCCTGGCTCCATGGGTGCGTACGGTGGCCCAATCCTCTATCTTTCCGTCCAATCAATCCTGTTGTTCATCGCTCTTGTCTGGTGGGACTCAGGCTACAGACCAGCTTTCCTCAACCGTGAGAAGAGCCGCCAGAAGCACTCGGAAGAGAACGTCGATACAATCCCCAAGGCAGTCGCTGCTGAGATCACACGCGCTGAGCAAAGCAAGGACAGTCTGCGAGTCCTCCATTTGCAGAAGACATTCGGCCAGAACCACGCTGTGAACGACATCACTTTCGGCATTCCACAAGGTCAGGTCTTCGCTTTGCTCGGTCCTAACGGCGCTGGCAAGTCGTCCACCATCTCCCTTGTCCGTGGAGACATTCGCCCGACCACGCACATCAACGGCGGAGGCGACGTGCTCATTGAAGACATCTCGATCATCTCGAAGCGTGCAGCGGCACGTGGCCATCTCGGTGTTTGCCCTCAATTCGACGCCATGGACACTATGACCGTAACAGAGCACCTCTACTTCTACGCTCGCGCCCGCGGCGTACCCGACCCGAAGTCTTCCGTTGGAGCGATCCTCCAAGCCACAGGCCTCCACCGTTTCGAATCACGCCTCGCATCCAAGCTCTCGGGCGGCAACAAGCGCAAACTCTCCCTCGGCATCGCCCTCATGGGCAACCCCTCCGTCCTCCTCCTCGACGAACCATCCTCCGGCATGGACGCCGCCGCGAAACGTGTCATGTGGCGCACTCTCCTCGGTGTCGCGGCGCCAGGCCGCGCACTGCTAATCACAACGCACTCCATGGAAGAAGCCGACAAACTGGCCACAAGAGTCGGCATCATGAAGCGAAAGATGCTGGCGCTCGGCACCGTCGGCCAACTAGGCGAGCAATACGGCGACGCATGGGTCGTGCAACTCGTGCTCCGATCTGCGCCCGAGACCACAGAAGAAGAAATGGAGAGCGTGAAAGAGTGGGTACGCCAGCGCATCCCCGGTGTGCAGATGGACAAGTGGGGCTCGCGGGGCGGCGGCCATGGACAGCTTCGCTTCAAGGTGCTGAAGGCTGCTACATCGTCTGCTATGCCGGACAAGGAGAGCAATATGCAGGTCCAGCGTGTTTCGACTACGGCGTCGAGTGCGTCTGATCTCGGCGGTATTCCAGGGCTTATTCAACTTCTCGAGTCAAATCGTGAGGAGTTGGGATTGGAGTATTACTCGGTGTCACCGACTACGCTGGATGAGGTTTTCTTGCGGGTTGTGGGCGAGGAGGAAGAGGAAGATGCGAGGAAGAAGAAGAACAAGGGGAAGGGCATGATGGGGAAGCTGAAGTGTTGGTAGAGTAGATGAGCTGGTCAAATAGATGAGTAGCATTTTTGGCGTTTTATATACCATGGGCATTTAGACTGGAGAGTAATGTTATGGTGTGGCAACAATTCCTATGTGCAATGTGTCGCATGAGCTTGAGTGATTGACAAAAAAAACAAAATGGAGATCATCGAGAAAGTAAAGAGGTCTCCAATGGACTGTGGTAGGATTTACACTGAGAATCTCAGCCTACCGTGGGTATCTTATCCAGAACGCCTAAGCAAAACGCCATGAGTTCCATCCCCAATCCAACTACTACAAAAGACCCTTACTCATGATCACATAGTCGGGCTTGATGGTCTTGCTCCTCATGACCCTGGCTTGTGGCGAGCACTCGTCTTTGGCGTAGCCCAGCCTCTTGTAAACCGCCTTGGCCTTGTAGTTGCTCATGAAGACCGTCAGCATCGTCTTGGAGATGTTGAAGCGACGCGCCACCTTCTCGACGAATTCGACGAGGTTCGAGCCCAGGCCGCGACCACGCAGATTCTCGTGCAGGTGCACTTCGTAGATGTAGACGACTTCGCGATCTTGGTGCGGCGGGTCGTCGTGCGTGAACATGAAGGAGATGAAGCCGAGAATCGTGTTGGTGTTGCGTGGAGTAGGCGACGGAGCTTCACTGGTAAGCTGCGGCCTGAGCGAGTTGGGATCGGCAGTCGTGGGAGGCTTGTCTTCATCGTCGTCGGCGTAGGTAGTCACTAGTTGGTCAAGTGCGTTTGGCTGTACTGCAGTCTTTCCCTTCGCACACGTGACTTCCTTTGCAGGGACCTTCTTGACCGTGTTGCCCACTACATCGCCCTGGCGGACCAGCACATACATCATCTCGTGATCACGCATCTCATCTTTCTTCTGCTTGGGATTCCAACCAATGCTTGATGCCTTGTAATCGTCTCCCGATGTCGAGTGAATGATGTTGAAGCAGGCATTAAGCTCTTCCTCCGTTAGTCCCATGGCAGAACCCACAAGCTGGAAGTCCAAGGAGAACTGTAGGTGCGGGGTCTTGTACGCCTGAAGCTGAGGAGCCTCTTTGTCGAGCATAGCTCGGACATAGTCAGCGCGTGCGAGGATATCGGTCATATTGGCTGGGACGGGGATGGACCTGGAACCTAAGTTTCGAGGCGACTGGAAAGTGCTGATAGTGTCTGCGGCTGCAATCATGCGTCGTCGCTTGAAGGAATGCGTGTTGTCGTAGTGTGCTACGTGCTCATCTGCCTTTGACAGCCCACGCTTGATGGGAGCAATGAGGTTCATGAGCTCTTCATCCCCGACGACCAAAAGGGCGGGCAAGCGAGGAGTGTAACGACGCGCCATGACTGATGCCGAGTTTTGTGGCGCTGTTGCCGATTTCTTGCAAGGATGTGGGTGGAAGAGACGCGTCGGGGCGGGGCATCGATATGACTATCTCGGCTTAGCTCCGCGTTTGCCAGTCTTTACGTCAGCTTGCACCAGGAACAGACTTGTCCATCATCTCGTCAAAGTTTGTCTTGATCTTTATAATTACATCCAAGACTTCCAAAACAGAAAACATTCACGCGCTACTGGGGGAATGCTACGCAGGTATGCGACGATAGCCTCAAAGCCACCATCCCGGCTGCGAGCGCGAGGAAAAAGCCCTGTCGGACTCGATCATGTATGTTTATCAATCCCTAGACATGTAGCGACAGTCAATAACAAACTCTCCCCAGTTCATCCAGAGACAGCGTGCCATGGCGTTGTGGAGAGAAATCGTACGGAGCACGGCGAATATCCCTGACGAGACGACAAGGAAAGACATGCGACAGTTCGCTCGTTCTGAATTCGAACAACACAGGAACGTCACAGATCTTGTAGGTGCCTCTTGGATCACTTCTCGAATATGAGCGTTCAGCTAATCGTTTGGAAGGGTCACATTCGATATTTGATATCTGTACGTTCTGGTTCTGCTTCTTTGCCACTCCCGCTGCAAGCTAACACATTTCTCCAGTATGGCAAAACACAGTTCCAGACGATGAAAGGCTCTCTCATCAACTCTGGACTGCTCAATGAATGAATATATATATATATTTCTTTCCTTTCACTTCTCATGTCACCTGCTTTCCATCGTGTCCATTGGTCATCTTACCGAGGGGTAGTTGACTAGCGTGCTTTTTCTCCCCCAACGCATGCAAGCTGTGAGCACCATCAAGACTACGACATCGCGTCAGGGCGGACGCTGCAGCTCCTCGTTCAAAGCTTGGGACCTTCTCCGTCCTACATCGAGCACATAATAAGCGCAGACTTGTCAACGTAGGGCTGGCCACTAGGGGATTTACTCTATCAACCATCACGAAGCTTGCTGTACTCGACACCCTGGTCATCACCTAAGATGAAAACAGTGTGCGTAATTGGCGCAGGTCCTGCTGGCTTGGTTGCTGCCAAAACACTCCTACAGCATGGTGGGTTTTCTGTCAACGTCTACGAAGCAGCGGATCGCGTGGGCGGGATGTGGAGGGGGCGGCCTGGAGACTTCGGCGACAAGTGCAGCCCAGAAATGCGGACCAATCTTTCTCGATTCACAGTCGCCTTCCCGGATCTTTCATGGTCATCTGTCGATCTCTCAGATCCGGTAACAGGAACTCCTGCTCCTTCGACCCCGCCTACTTTCCCAAAAGCATGGCAAGTGGGACGGTACTTGGAGACGTATGCGAAGAAGTTCAACTTGGGCTCTAGTATATCTTTCAACAAGCGTGTCATTCATACCAAGCTTCTCGATACATCCCTGACTTGGGAGGTTACTTGCGAGGATAGTATAACGAAGCAGCAAGAGACGCAATGCTACGATCATGTAATCGTCTCGACCGGTTTCTTCGACAAACCCTCCCATTCATTCGATACCTCGCCAGACAAGAACCTCGCGAACGTCCAGCATTCAATCAAGTTCCGAGAGCTTTCCTCACTCACGAACACGGCTGGCATAGTTGTCGTCATTGGAGGCGGCATCGGCGGTTCAGAAGCAGCAGCGCAAGCCGCCTTCCAAATATCATGTGCTAAGAACTCGCCGGGCAAAATCAAATCTGTTCATGCAGCAAGCAAAGTGTATCATATCACAAACCGACCTTTCTACTGCATCCCTCGCTACCTCCCTCAAGACTTTCCCAAATCCGAGGCCCAAGATCACAGCCTAGCACCGACATTCCTTCCACTCGATCTTGTCTTCTACAACCTTTCACGTCGAGGTGAAGGGATCACTTCCGCAGCAATCACAACAGTCCCGCCTGAAAAGGCAAAGAAGGGCCACGAATTTATGCGCTCTGTCCTCGGCAGTGATCAAAGTGAGCTTGGTCGTCCAGAGCTTGTGTACAAGCCGGACCAGACGCAGTATCCAGCATATACCGGCATCACCGATACGTACACCGAATTTGTCAGAAGCGGTGTCATCGTGCCAATTCAGGGTTGGGTGGACGAGGTCAAGCATGGACTTGGCGATTCTTTCGACATCGTCTACAGGCAATACGAGCCGTGGTATCACGCGCCTGGGCAGGACGCAAATGTACGATACTTAGATTTTTCCTATCCGTTGATTCTAACAAATGACAGAGCAAATTCGAAGTCATCGGCGCGACTGCCATCATCGAAGCAACAGGCTACAAGAACAGCCTCGACTTTCTTGATCCCAGCGTCAAAGAAATGATCCACTACGACTTCAGCTGTTCTCGCATTCCCATCCTCCTGACGCGTGGGTCGGTCCTCGCGGAAGTGCCCACGCTTGGCTTCGTCGGTTTCTATGAAGGCCCATACTGGGGTATGATGGAATTGCAAGCCCGCCTCCTTGCCAACACCTGGACCAGCGATACTGCCGCCGGCTCTAGTCAACTTCCCGATCGCGAGATCTACCGGCTCTCCGATACCGCGCAAATGCGCCAGGCGATACAACGCGACCACTCTCTTCAAGTCCCGCAGTTCTGGATGAGCGACTACATCGGGCTCATCGAGGAGTTCGCACGAGAAACAGGCATGACGCGCTCTGACGCAGCGTTCGGCGGGCAATCTGGTCCCGCCTTCCCATCACGCTATCAAGGACCCGGCACTGATTCCGAAGCCGCCACCGTTGTCCAAGAAGTCGCCGACCTGATCAAAGCCTCGAAAGAGAACCTCAAGTTCGTCGCCGCGGCAGTCTTCAGAGCTATGCAAGGTATCTGGTCTCTCCACCGCAAGATCGACTCGCGCTCCTCGTCGGGCCCAGGAGGAATCTTCTCTGGCACTGCGCACTTCCATCCTCGCACACCCACGGACCCCGCATACACATCCGAGTATCTCTACATCGAAGAAGGGACTTTCACGATGGACACGGGATACACTTTCCCTGCCACGCGTCGCTACATATACCGATACAACGAGACAACGGACAAGATCACAGCGTGGTTTGCAGACGAGGACGGCGCATCTGTGGCATCACTGTTCAATACGTGGAACTTCTATGCGCCGGGGGATAAGCTGCATGGGTGGATGGCTAAGGGACATCATTGGTGTGACCCCGATACGTACAAGAATACCTGCGAGTTTAGGTTCAAGGGGGTGGGTTTGTCGAAGTTCTGCATCACGTATCAGGTTGAGGGTCCGAGGAAGGATTACAGTCATGAGAGTTGGTATGAGAGGCCGAATGTGGAGTGATGGTGTGGACTTTCGGCAAGTATCTTATGCGTAGTTCACATTGGTAGTTGGTAAGAATCCTAACGTTGTCTTACACTGAGGTACAAAATTGGGTAATTTACCCCGCAGCTTTGTCAGGTAAAAAACACAGAAGAAAGACTGCGTTTTACACTGCAATGCGGTGTAAAACGTAAGGTAAATTTATATATAATAGTATACATATTACACACTTTTTTTTAGTTTTACAGATAATTTATATATTTAATAAATTCTTTTTATGTATTTCTATATAAGTTCCTTACTAGCTTGCATGTAAGCTTAAATCTAGCTTAATTATAAGCTTAAATCTAGCTTAATTGTAAGTTAAAATCTAGCTTAATTGTAAGTTAAAATCTAGCTTAATTATAAGCTTAAATCTAAGCTTAATT